>NW_027139568.1:0-7500 GCF_035084215.1 Heptranchias perlo
GATTCTGGTTAATCATTTGCCAATTTTTAAAAAATGTTGCCACTTTTGTTTAATGCTTTCTGGTCAACCTTTCCCTCTTTCAGACTTCACCGCGGCACATTGCTTCAGCCTCCTGGTTAATCATTTCACCCCTTTTAATCATTTTTGCAACTTTTGGTTAACCATTTCCCCCAGCTTCTGGTTAACCATTTCCCCTTTGGGACTTAGTCTCTGAGCATTCTTTTGGGATTCTGGTTAATCATTTGCCAATTTTTAAAAAATGTTGCCGCTTTTGTTTAATGCTTTCTGGTCAACCTTTCCCTCTTTCAGACTTCACCGCGGCACATTGCTTTAGCCTCCTGGTTAATCATTTCACCCCTTTTAATCATTTTTGCAACTTTTGGTTAACCATTTCCCCCAGCTTCTGGTTAACCATTTCCCCTTTGGGACTTGGTCTCTGAGCATTCTTTTGGGATTCTGGTTAATCATTTGCCAATTTTTTAAAAATGTTGCCACTTTTGTTTAATGCTTTCTGGTCAACCTTTCCCTCTTTCAGACTTCACCGCGGCACATTGCTTCAGCCTCCTGGTTAATCATTTCACCCCTTTTAATCATTTTTGCAACTTTTGGTTAACCATTTCCCCCAGCTTCTGGTTAACCATTTCCCCTTTGGGACTTAGTCTCTGAGCATTCTTTTGGGATTCTGGTTAATCATTTGCCAATTTTTAAAAAATGTTGCCGCTTTTGTTTAATGCTTTCTGGTCAACCTTTCCCTCTTTCAGACTTCACCGCGGCACATTGCTTTAGCCTCCTGGTTAATCATTTCACCCCTTTTAATCATTTTTGCAACTTTTGGTTAACCATTTCCCCCAGCTTCTGGTTAACCATTTCCCCTTTGGGACTTGGTCTCTGAGCATTCTTTTGGGATTCTGGTTAATCATTTGCCAATTTTTTAAAAATGTTGCCACTTTTGTTTAATGCTTTCTGGTCAACCTTTCCCTCTTTCAGACTTCACCGCGGCACATTGCTTCAGCCTCCTGGTTAATCATTTCACCCCTTTTAATCATTTTTGCAACTTTTGGTTAACCATTTCCCCCAGCTTCTGGTTAACCATTTCCCCTTTGGGACTTAGTCTCTGAGCATTCTTTTGGAATTCTGGTTAATCATTTGCCAATTTTTAAAAAATGTTGCCGCTTTTGTTTAATGCTTTCTGGTCAACCTTTCCCTCTTTCAGACTTCACCGCGGCACATTGCTTTAGCCTCCTGGTTAATCATTTCACCCCTTTTAATCATTTTTGCAACTTTTGGTTAACCATTTCCCCCAGCTTCTGGTTAACCATTTCCCCTTTGGGACTTAGTCTCTGAGCATTCTTTTGGGATTCTGGTTAATCATTTGCCACTTTTTAAAAAATGTTGCCGCTTTTGTTTAATGCTTTCTGGTCAACCTTTCCCTCTTTCAGACTTCACCGCGGCACATTGCTTTAGCCTCCTGGTTAATCATTTCACCCCTTTTAATCATTTTTGCAACTTTTGGTTAACCATTTCCCCCAGCTTCTGGTTAACCATTTCCCCTTTGGGACTCAGTCTCTGAGCATTCTTTTGGGATTCTGGTTAATCATTTGCCACTTTTTTAAAAATGTTGCCGCTTTTGTTTAATGCTTTCTGGTCAACCTTTCCCTCTTTCAGACTTCACCGCGGCACATTGCTTTAGCCTCCTGGTTAATCATTTCACCCCTTTTAATCATTTTTGCAACTTTTGGTTAACCATTTCCCCCAGCTTCTGGTTAACCATTTCCCCTTTGGGACTTAGTCTCTGAGCATTCTTTTGGGATTCTGGTTAATCATTTGCCAATTTTTAAAAAATGTTGCCGCTTTTGTTTAATGCTTTCTGGTCAACCTTTCCCTCTTTCAGACTTCACCGCGGCACATTGCTTTAGCCTCCTGGTTAATCATTTCACCCCTTTTAATCATTTTTGCAACTTTTGGTTAACCATTTCCCCCAGCTTCTGGTTAACCATTTCCCCTTTGGGACTTAGTCTCTGAGCATTCTTTTGGGATTCTGGTTAATCATTTGCCAATTTTTAAAAAATGTTGCCGCTTTTGTTTAATGCTTTCCCTGCTTTGTGGTCAAACTTTTCCCCTTTAGGACTTCATCGCCGCACATTATTTTCGAATTCTGGTTAATCATTTCACCCCTTTTAATCATTTTTGCAACTTTTGGTTAACCATTTCCCCCAGCTTCTGGTTAACCATTTCCCCTATGGGACTTAGTCTCTGAGCATTCTTTTGGGATTCTGGTTAATCATTTGCCAATTTTTAAAAAATGTTGCCGCTTTTGTTTAATGCTTTCTGGTCAACCTTTCCCTCTTTCAGACTTCACCGCGGCACATTGCTTTAGCCTCCTGGTTAATCATTTCACCCCTTTTAATCATTTTTGCAACTTTTGGTTAACCATTTCCCCCAGCTTCTGGTTAACCATTTCCCCTTTGGGACTTAGTCTCTGAGCATTCTTTTGGGATTCTGGTTAATCATTTGCCACTTTTTTAAAAATGTTGCCGCTTTTGTTTAATCGTTTCCCTGCTATGTGGTCAACCTTTTCCCCTTTCAGACTTCATCGCCGCGCATTGTTGTCGACTTCTGGTTAATCATTTTTCCCCTTTAAATCTTTTTTTGCCACTTTCGGTTAACCATTTCACCCAGCTTCTGGTTAACCATTTGCCCCATTATACTGAATTTTTCCGCTTTGGTTTAATCATTTCCCTGCTTTCTTGTCAACCTTTTCCCCTTTTGGACTTCGCCGCCGCACTTTGCTTTTGCCTTCTGGTTAAACATTTCTCCCCTTTTAATCCTTTTTCCCACTTTTGGTTCACCAGTTCACCCAGCTTCTGGTTAACCATTTCCCCTTTGGGACTTAAGTCTCTGAGCATTCTTTTGGGATTCTGGTTAACCATTTGCCACTTTTTTAAAAATGTTGCCGCTTTTGTTTAATGCTTTCCCTGCTTTCTGGTCAACCTTTTCCCCTTACGACTTCGCCGCCGCACTTTGCTTTCGCCTTCTGGTTAATCATTTCACCCCTTTTAATCCTTTTTCCCACTTTGGGTTGGACAGTTCACCCAGCTACTGGTTAACCATTTCCCCTTTGGGACTTAAGTCTCTGAGCATTCTTTTGTGATTCTGGTTCACCATTTGTCCCTTTTTAAAAGATATTGCTGCTTTTGATTAAACCTTTCCCTGCTTTGCGGTCGACCTATTCCTCTTTCAGACTTCATCGCCGCACCTTGTTTTCGACATCTGGTTCAACATTTCTCCCCTTTTAATCCTTTTTCCCACTTTTGGTTAAGCAGTTCACCCAGCTTCTGGTTCACCATTTGCCCCTTTTTACTGAATTTTTCTGCTTTTGTTTAATCATTTCCCTGCTTTGCGGTCGACCTATTCCTCTTTCAGACTTCATCGCCGCGCATTGTTTTCGACATCTGGTTCAACATTTCTCCCCTTTTAATCCTCTTTCCCACTTTTGGTTAAGCAGTTCACCCAACTTCTGGTTAACCATTTGCCCCTTCTTACTGAATTTTTCTGCTTTTGTTTAATCATTTCCCTGCTTTATGGTCAACCTTTTCCCCTTTAGGACTTCGCCGCCGCACTTTGCTTTCGCCTTCTGGTTAATCATTTCACAACATTTTAATCCTTTTTCCCACTTTTGGTTAAACAGTTCACCCAGCTTCTGGTTAACCATTTGCCCCTTTGGGACTTAAGTCTCTGAGCATTCTTTTGGGATTCTGGTTCACCATTTGTCCCTTTTTAAAAGATATTGCTGCTTCTGTTTAATCCTTTCCCTGCTTTGCGGTCAACCTTTTCCTCTTTCAGACTTCATCGCCGCGCATTGTTTTCGACATCTGGTTCAACATTTCTCCCCTTTTAATCCTCTTTCCCACTTTTGGTTAAGCAGTTCACCCAACTTCTGGTTCACCACTTGCCCCTTTTTACTGAATTTTTCTGCTTTTGTTTAATCATTTCCCTGCTTTCCGGTCAACCTTTCCCTCTTTCAGACTTAATCGCCGCACATTGTTGTCGACTTCTGGTTGATCAGTTCACCCCTTTTTTATCCTTTTTCCCACTTTGGGTTAAGCAGTTCACCCAGCTTCTGGTTAACCATTTGCCCCTTTGGCACTTAAGTCTCTGAGCATTCTTTTGGGATTCTGGTAAACCATTTGTCCCTTTTTAAAAAATGCTGCTGCTTTTGTTTAATGCTTGCCCTGCTTTGCGGTCGATCATTTCACCCCTTTTAATCCATTTTTGCCACTTTGGGTTAAACAGTTCACACAACTTCTGGTTCACCATTTCACATTTCGGAACTTTTATTCCCACCATTACTTTGGGCTTCTGGTTCATCATTTCACGCTGTTTTACAAATCTTTGCCGCTTCACTTTTAATCCACAAACCGTGGCTCGCTTTCGGGTGGGGGGGGGGGTAGCGGGTTTGGGCCGGGCACTCGACATCCCGGTGTGCGACCGGGTTCGTTCTGGTACCGCTCGGTGCCCCTCGTCCTGCTCTTGCCGCGGAAGCAAACCAGACGACCGTCGGTCTCACGCCCGAGGGGAGAGGAGGCGGAAAGCGGTTTGCAGCCTTTCGCTGTACCTCCGGCGGGCAGCGCCGCACCTCCGAGTGCTCGGTACCGTTCGCTGCACCTCGTCCGGCCGCACGCAGCGAGCCAAACCCGGAGGAAATCGGCCTGTGCCTTCTCGAGATATGGGCCTCCGGGTGGGACGGACAAACCGGGGCCCCGAGCTCGCTTTCGGCGGCCCGGCACTCGACTTCCCGGTGTCCGAACGTGATCCTTCCGGTACCCTTCGGTGCCCCTTGCCCGACTCTAGCTCCCGTGCTGAAGCGGAGTCGGTCGGCCTGACGGCCTGCCGAGTTAACCAGCGGAAAGCGGTGCGCAGCCTTTCGCTTGCAGCTCCGGCGGGCAGCGCCGCACCTCCGGCTGCTCAGTGCCGTCCGCTGCTCCCCTTCCGGCTGCACGCAGCGAACCATACCCGGAGGAAATCGGCCTCGGCCTTCCGGAGATATGGGCCTGCGAGTGGGACCAATAAATCGGTGCACATTTCCGGCTCGGTTTCCGGCCTCGGCACTATCAGTTCACGCCGTCCGACCGACGTCGTTCTGGCACGGTTCCGTTGCTCCTTGATCCGGTCCAGCCACGGTAATCAGCCGAAGATGGTGGGGGGGACACATTGCCCGCCGAGTTAGCCGGAGGAAATCGGCCTCGGACTTCCTCAGATATCAGCCTCCGGGTGGGACAGACAAACCGGGGACCCGAGCACGCTTTCGGCGGCCCGCTGGTCGACTTCCCGGTGTGCGACCGGGTTCGTTCCGGTACCGTTCGCTGCCCCTCGTCCTGCTCTAGCCGCGGAAACAAACCCGACGACCGTCGGTCTCACGCCCGCGGAGGGAGGTGGCGGAAAGTGGTTTGCAGCCTTTCGCTGTACCTCCGGCGGGCAGCGCCCGACCTCCGAGTGCTCGGTACCGTCCGCTGCGCCTGGTCCGGCCGCACACAACGAGCCATACCCGGTGGAAATCGGCCTGTGCCTTCCAGAGATATGGGCCTCCGGGTGGGACGGACAAACCGGGGCCCCGTGCTCGCTTTCGGCGGCCCGCTAGTCGACTTCCCGGTGTGCGACCGGGTTCCTTCCGGTACCGTTCGCTGCCCCTCGTCCTGCTCTAGCCGCGGAAACAAACCCGACGACCGTCGGTCTCACGCCCGCGGAGGGAGGCGGCGGAAAGTGGTTTGCAGCCTTTCGCTGTACCTCCGGCGGGCAGCGCCCGACCTCCGAGTGCTCGGTACCGTCCGCTGCGCCTGGTCCGGCCGCACACAACGAGCCATACCCGGTGGAAATCGGCCTGTGTCTTCCGGAGATATGGGCCTCCGGGTGGGACGGACAAACCGGGGCCCCGAGCGGTGGCACCCTGCTCGCTTTCGGCGGCCCGGCACTCGACTTCCCGGTGTGCGAACGTCATCGTTCCGGTACCCTTCGGTGCCCCTTGCCCCACTCTAGCTCCGGTGCTAAAGCGGAGTCGGTCGGTCTCACGGACGCCGAGTTAGCAGGCGGAAAGCGGTGCGCAGCCTTTCGCTGTCACTCCGGCGGGCAGCACCGCACCTCCGAGTGCTCGGTACCGAACGCTGCGCCGCCTCCTGCCGCACGCAACGAGCCATACCCGCAGGAAATCGGCCTCGGCGTTCCGGAGTTATCCGCCTCCGAGTGGGCCTGACCAAGCGGGGTGAACTGGAAATCATTAACCAACGTACTTCCATGTTTTCACCCGCAGAGGGCAGCACTCTCTTCTCCGTTTTAAACTGGGCCGACCCGGCTCCGTTTCGAGACCCGGCACTCGACTTCCCGGTGTGCGACCGGGTTCGTTCCGGTACCGTTCGCTGCCCCTCGTCCTGCTCTAGCCGCGGAACTAAACCCGACGACCGTCGGTCTCACGCCCGCGGAGGGAGGCGGCGGAAAGTGGTTTGCAGCCTTTCGCTGTACCTCCGGCGGGCAGCGCCCGACCTCCGAGTGCTCGGTACCGTCCGCTGCGCCTGGTCCGGCCGCACACAACGAGCCATACCCGGTGGAAATCGGCCTGTGCCTTCCGGAGATATGGGCCTCCGGGTGGGACGGACAAACCGGGGCCCCGAGCTCGCTTTCGGCGGCCCGCTAGTCGACTTCCCGGTGTGCGACCGGGTTCCTTCCAGTACCGTTCGCTGCCCCTCGTCCTGCTCTAGCCGCGGAACCAAACCCGACGACCGTCGGTCTCACGCCCGCGGAGGGAGGCGGCGGAAAGTGGTTTGCAGCCTTTCGCTGTACCTCCGGCGGGCAGCGCCGGACCTCCGAGTGCTCGGTACCGTCCGCTGCGCCTGGTCCGGCCGCACGCAACGAGCCATACCCGGAGGAAATCGGCCTGTGCCTTCCGGAGATATGGGCCTCCGGGTGGGACGGACAAACCGGGGCCCCGAGCGGTGGCACCCTGCTCGCTTTCAGCGGCCCGGCACTCGACTTCCCGGTATGCGAACGTGATCGTTCCGGTACCCTTCGGTGCCCCTTGCCCCACTCTAGCTCCGGTGCTAAAGCGGAGTCGGTCGGTCTCACGGACGCCGAGTTACCAGGCGGAAAGCGGTGCGCAGCCTTTCGCTGTCACTCCGGCGGGCAGCACCGCATCTCCGAGTGCTCGGTACCGTACGCTGCGCCGCCTCCTGCCGCACGCAACGAGCCATACCCGGAGGAAATCGGCCTCGGCGTTCCGGAGTTATCCGCCTCCGAGTGGGCCTGACCAAGCGGGGTGAACTGGAAATCATTAACCAACGTACTTCCAGGTTTTCACCCGCAGAGGGCAGCACTCTATTCTCCGTTTTAAATTGGGCTGACCCGGCTCCGTTTCGAGACCCGGCACTCGACTTCCCGGTGTGCGAACGTGATCGTTCCGGTACCCAACCGTGCCCCTTGCCCCACTCTAGCTCCGGCGGTAAAGCGAAGTCG
>NW_027139568.1:20000-27500 GCF_035084215.1 Heptranchias perlo
GACTTAGTCTCTGCGGGCCGTTTCTCATCTTTTGGTTCATCAGTTCCCCTCTTTTAATAATTTTTTGGCTGCTTTCGTTTGATCATTTCCCTGCCTTCTGGGTGACTTTTGCCCCTTAGGACTTCATCGCCGCACATTATTTTCGACTTCTGGTTGATCATTTCACCCCTTTTAATCATTTTTGCAACTTTTGGTTAACCATTTCACCCAGCTTCTGGTTAACCATTTCCCCTTTGGGACTTAGTCTCTGAGCATTCTTTTGGGATTCTGGTTAATCATTTGCCAATTTTTAAAAAATGTTGCCGCTTTTGTTTAATGCTTTCTGGTCAACCTTTCCCTCTTTCAGACTTCACCGCGGCACATTGCTTTAGCCTCCTGGTTAATCATTTCACCCCTTTTAATCATTTTTGCAACTTTTGGTTAACCATTTCCCCCAGCTTCTGGTTAACCATTTCCCCTTTGGGACTTGGTCTCTGAGCATTCTTTTGGGATTCTGGTTAATCATTTGCCAATTTTTTAAAAATGTTGCCACTTTTGTTTAATGCTTTCTGGTCAACCTTTCCCTCTTTCAGACTTCACCGCGGCACATTGCTTCAGCCTCCTGGTTAATCATTTCACCCCTTTTAATCATTTTTGCAACTTTTGGTTAACCATTTCCCCCAGCTTCTGGTTAACCATTTCCCCTTTGGGACTTAGTCTCTGAGCATTCTTTTGGGATTCTGGTTAATCATTTGCCAATTTTTAAAAAATGTTGCCACTTTTGTTTAATGCTTTCTGGTCAACCTTTCCCTCTTTCAGACTTCACCGCGGCACATTGCTCCAGCCTCCTGGTTAATCATTTCACCCCTTTTAATCATTTTTGCAACTTTTGGTTAACCATTTCCCCCAGCTTCTGGTTAACCATTTCCCCTTTGGGACTTAGTCTCTGAGCATTCTTTTGGGATTCTGGTTAATCATTTGCCAATTTTTTAAAAATGTTGCCACTTTTGTTTAATGCTTTCTGGTCAACCTTTCCCTCTTTCAGACTTCACCGCGGCACATTGCTTTAGCCTCCTGGTTAATCATTTCACCCCTTTTAATCATTTTTGCAACTTTTGGTTAACCATTTCCCCCAGCTTCTGGTTAACCATTTCCCCTTTGGGACTTAGTCTCTGAGCATTCTTTTGGGATTCTGGTTAATCATTTGCCAATTTTTAAAAAATGTTGCCACTTTTGTTTAATGCTTTCTGGTCAACCTTTCCCTCTTTCAGACTTCACCGCGGCACATTGCTTCAGCCTCCTGGTTAATCATTTCACCCCTTTTAATCATTTTTGCAACTTTTGGTTAACCATTTCCCCCAGCTTCTGGTTAACCATTTCCCCTTTGGGACTTAGTCTCTGAGCATTCTTTTGGGATTCTGGTTAATCATTTGCCAATTTTTTAAAAATGTTGCCACTTTTGTTTAATGCTTTCTGGTCAACCTTTCCCTCTTTCAGACTTCACCGCGGCACATTGCTTTAGCCTCCTGGTTAATCATTTCACCCCTTTTAATCATTTTTGCAACTTTTGGTTAACCATTTCCCCCAGCTTCTGGTTAACCATTTCCCCTTTGGGACTTAGTCTCTGAGCATTCTTTTGGGATTCTGGTTAATCATTTGCCAATTTTTAAAAAATGTTGCCACTTTTGTTTAATGCTTTCTGGTCAACCTTTGCCTCTTTCAGACTTCCCCGCGGCACATTGCTTCAGCCTCCTGGTTAATCATTTCACCCCTTTTAATCATTTTTGCAACTTTTGGTTAACCATTTCCCCCAGCTTCTGGTTAACCATTTCCCCTTTGGGACTTAGTCTCTGAGCATTCTTTTGGAATTCTGGTTAATCATTTGCCAATTTTTAAAAAATGTTGCCGCTTTTGTTTAATGCTTTCTGGTCAACCTTTCCCTCTTTCAGACTTCACCGCGGCACATTGCTTTAGCCTCCTGGTTAATCATTTCACCCCTTTTAATCATTTTTGCAACTTTTGGTTAACCATTTCCCCCAGCTTCTGGTTAACCATTTCCCCTTTGGGACTTAGTCTCTGAGCATTCTTTTGGGATTCTGGTTAATCATTTGCCAATTTTTAAAAAATGTTGCCACTTTTGTTTAATGCTTTCTGGTCAACCTTTCCCTCTTTCAGACTTCACCGCGGCACATTGCTTCAGCCTCCTGGTTAATCATTTCACCCCTTTTAATCATTTTTGCAACTTTTGGTTAACCATTTCCCCCAGCTTCTGGTTAACCATTTGCCCCATTATACTGAATTTTTCCGCTTTGGTTTAATCATTTCCCTGCTTTCTTGTCAACCTTTTCCCCTTTTGGACTTCGCCGCCGCACTTTGCTTTTGCCTTCTGGTTAAACATTTCTCCCCTTTTAATCCTTTTTCCCACTTTTGGTTCACCAGTTCACCCAGCTTCTGGTTAACCATTTCCCCTTTGGGACTTAAGTCTCTGAGCATTCTTTTGGGATTCTGGTTAACCATTTGCCACTTTTTTAAAAATGTTGCCGCTTTTGTTTAATGCTTTCCCTGCTTTCTGGTCAACCTTTTCCCCTTACGACTTCGCCGCCGCACTTTGCTTTCGCCTTCTGGTTAATCATTTCACCCCTTTTAATCCTTTTTCCCACTTTGGGTTGGACAGTTCACCCAGCTACTGGTTAACCATTTCCCCTTTGGGACTTAAGTCTCTGAGCATTCTTTTGTGATTCTGGTTCACCATTTGTCCCTTTTTAAAAGATATTGCTGCTTTTGATTAAACCTTTCCCTGCTTTGCGGTCGACCTATTCCTCTTTCAGACTTCATCGCCGCACCTTGTTTTCGACATCTGGTTCAACATTTCTCCCCTTTTAATCCTTTTTCCCACTTTTGGTTAAGCAGTTCACCCAGCTTCTGGTTCACCATTTGCCCCTTTTTACTGAATTTTTCTGCTTTTGTTTAATCATTTCCCTGCTTTGCGGTCGACCTATTCCTCTTTCAGACTTCATCGCCGCGCATTGTTTTCGACATCTGGTTCAACATTTCTCCCCTTTTAATCCTCTTTCCCACTTTTGGTTAAGCAGTTCACCCAACTTCTGGTTAACCATTTGCCCCTTCTTACTGAATTTTTCTGCTTTTGTTTAATCATTTCCCTGCTTTATGGTCAACCTTTTCCCCTTTAGGACTTCGCCGCCGCACTTTGCTTTCGCCTTCTGGTTAATCATTTCACAACATTTTAATCCTTTTTCCCACTTTTGGTTAAACAGTTCACCCAGCTTCTGGTTAACCATTTGCCCCTTTGGGACTTAAGTCTCTGAGCATTCTTTTGGGATTCTGGTTCACCATTTGTCCCTTTTTAAAAGATATTGCTGCTTCTGTTTAATCCTTTCCCTGCTTTGCGGTCAACCTTTTCCTCTTTCAGACTTCATCGCCGCGCATTGTTTTCGACATCTGGTTCAACATTTCTCCCCTTTTAATCCTCTTTCCCACTTTTGGTTAAGCAGTTCACCCAACTTCTGGTTCACCACTTGCCCCTTTTTACTGAATTTTTCTGCTTTTGTTTAATCATTTCCCTGCTTTCCGGTCAACCTTTCCCTCTTTCAGACTTAATCGCCGCACATTGTTGTCGACTTCTGGTTGATCAGTTCACCCCTTTTTTATCCTTTTTCCCACTTTGGGTTAAGCAGTTCACCCAGCTTCTGGTTAACCATTTGCCCCTTTGGCACTTAAGTCTCTGAGCATTCTTTTGGGATTCTGGTAAACCATTTGTCCCTTTTTAAAAAATGCTGCTGCTTTTGTTTAATGCTTGCCCTGCTTTGCGGTCGATCATTTCACCCCTTTTAATCCATTTTTGCCACTTTGGGTTAAACAGTTCACACAACTTCTGGTTCACCATTTCACATTTCGGAACTTTTATTCCCACCATTACTTTGGGCTTCTGGTTCATCATTTCACGCTGTTTTACAAATCTTTGCCGCTTCACTTTTAATCCACAAACCGTGGCTCGCTTTCGGGTGGGGGGGGGGGTAGCGGGTTTGGGCCGGGCACTCGACATCCCGGTGTGCGACCGGGTTCGTTCTGGTACCGCTCGGTGCCCCTCGTCCTGCTCTTGCCGCGGAAGCAAACCAGACGACCGTCGGTCTCACGCCCGAGGGGAGAGGAGGCGGAAAGCGGTTTGCAGCCTTTCGCTGTACCTCCGGCGGGCAGCGCCGCACCTCCGAGTGCTCGGTACCGTTCGCTGCACCTCGTCCGGCCGCACGCAGCGAGCCAAACCCGGAGGAAATCGGCCTGTGCCTTCTCGAGATATGGGCCTCCGGGTGGGACGGACAAACCGGGGCCCCGAGCTCGCTTTCGGCGGCCCGGCACTCGACTTCCCGGTGTCCGAACGTGATCCTTCCGGTACCCTTCGGTGCCCCTTGCCCGACTCTAGCTCCCGTGCTGAAGCGGAGTCGGTCGGCCTGACGGCCTGCCGAGTTAACCAGCGGAAAGCGGTGCGCAGCCTTTCGCTTGCAGCTCCGGCGGGCAGCGCCGCACCTCCGGCTGCTCAGTGCCGTCCGCTGCTCCCCTTCCGGCTGCACGCAGCGAACCATACCCGGAGGAAATCGGCCTCGGCCTTCCGGAGATATGGGCCTGCGAGTGGGACCAATAAATCGGTGCACATTTCCGGCTCGGTTTCCGGCCTCGGCACTATCAGTTCACGCCGTCCGACCGACGTCGTTCTGGCACGGTTCCGTTGCTCCTTGATCCGGTCCAGCCACGGTAATCAGCCGAAGATGGTGGGGGGGACACATTGCCCGCCGAGTTAGCCGGAGGAAATCGGCCTCGGACTTCCTCAGATATCAGCCTCCGGGTGGGACAGACAAACCGGGGACCCGAGCACGCTTTCGGCGGCCCGCTGGTCGACTTCCCGGTGTGCGACCGGGTTCGTTCCGGTACCGTTCGCTGCCCCTCGTCCTGCTCTAGCCGCGGAAACAAACCCGACGACCGTCGGTCTCACGCCCGCGGAGGGAGGTGGCGGAAAGTGGTTTGCAGCCTTTCGCTGTACCTCCGGCGGGCAGCGCCCGACCTCCGAGTGCTCGGTACCGTCCGCTGCGCCTGGTCCGGCCGCACACAACGAGCCATACCCGGTGGAAATCGGCCTGTGCCTTCCAGAGATATGGGCCTCCGGGTGGGACGGACAAACCGGGGCCCCGTGCTCGCTTTCGGCGGCCCGCTAGTCGACTTCCCGGTGTGCGACCGGGTTCCTTCCGGTACCGTTCGCTGCCCCTCGTCCTGCTCTAGCCGCGGAAACAAACCCGACGACCGTCGGTCTCACGCCCGCGGAGGGAGGCGGCGGAAAGTGGTTTGCAGCCTTTCGCTGTACCTCCGGCGGGCAGCGCCCGACCTCCGAGTGCTCGGTACCGTCCGCTGCGCCTGGTCCGGCCGCACACAACGAGCCATACCCGGTGGAAATCGGCCTGTGTCTTCCGGAGATATGGGCCTCCGGGTGGGACGGACAAACCGGGGCCCCGAGCGGTGGCACCCTGCTCGCTTTCGGCGGCCCGGCACTCGACTTCCCGGTGTGCGAACGTCATCGTTCCGGTACCCTTCGGTGCCCCTTGCCCCACTCTAGCTCCGGTGCTAAAGCGGAGTCGGTCGGTCTCACGGACGCCGAGTTAGCAGGCGGAAAGCGGTGCGCAGCCTTTCGCTGTCACTCCGGCGGGCAGCACCGCACCTCCGAGTGCTCGGTACCGAACGCTGCGCCGCCTCCTGCCGCACGCAACGAGCCATACCCGCAGGAAATCGGCCTCGGCGTTCCGGAGTTATCCGCCTCCGAGTGGGCCTGACCAAGCGGGGTGAACTGGAAATCATTAACCAACGTACTTCCATGTTTTCACCCGCAGAGGGCAGCACTCTCTTCTCCGTTTTAAACTGGGCCGACCCGGCTCCGTTTCGAGACCCGGCACTCGACTTCCCGGTGTGCGACCGGGTTCGTTCCGGTACCGTTCGCTGCCCCTCGTCCTGCTCTAGCCGCGGAACTAAACCCGACGACCGTCGGTCTCACGCCCGCGGAGGGAGGCGGCGGAAAGTGGTTTGCAGCCTTTCGCTGTACCTCCGGCGGGCAGCGCCCGACCTCCGAGTGCTCGGTACCGTCCGCTGCGCCTGGTCCGGCCGCACACAACGAGCCATACCCGGTGGAAATCGGCCTGTGCCTTCCGGAGATATGGGCCTCCGGGTGGGACGGACAAACCGGGGCCCCGAGCTCGCTTTCGGCGGCCCGCTAGTCGACTTCCCGGTGTGCGACCGGGTTCCTTCCAGTACCGTTCGCTGCCCCTCGTCCTGCTCTAGCCGCGGAACCAAACCCGACGACCGTCGGTCTCACGCCCGCGGAGGGAGGCGGCGGAAAGTGGTTTGCAGCCTTTCGCTGTACCTCCGGCGGGCAGCGCCGGACCTCCGAGTGCTCGGTACCGTCCGCTGCGCCTGGTCCGGCCGCACGCAACGAGCCATACCCGGAGGAAATCGGCCTGTGCCTTCCGGAGATATGGGCCTCCGGGTGGGACGGACAAACCGGGGCCCCGAGCGGTGGCACCCTGCTCGCTTTCAGCGGCCCGGCACTCGACTTCCCGGTATGCGAACGTGATCGTTCCGGTACCCTTCGGTGCCCCTTGCCCCACTCTAGCTCCGGTGCTAAAGCGGAGTCGGTCGGTCTCACGGACGCCGAGTTACCAGGCGGAAAGCGGTGCGCAGCCTTTCGCTGTCACTCCGGCGGGCAGCACCGCATCTCCGAGTGCTCGGTACCGTACGCTGCGCCGCCTCCTGCCGCACGCAACGAGCCATACCCGGAGGAAATCGGCCTCGGCGTTCCGGAGTTATCCGCCTCCGAGTGGGCCTGACCAAGCGGGGTGAACTGGAAATCATTAACCAACGTACTTCCAGGTTTTCACCCGCAGAGGGCAGCACTCTATTCTCCGTTTTAAATTGGGCTGACCCGGCTCCGTTTCGAGACCCGGCACTCGACTTCCCGGTGTGCGAACGTGATCGTTCCGGTACCCAACCGTGCCCCTTGCCCCACTCTAGCTCCGGCGGTAAAGCGAAGTCGGTCGGTCTCACGGACGCCGAGTTAGCAGGCGGAAAGCGGTGCGCAGCCTTTCGCTGTCACTCCGGCGGGCAGCATCGCACCTCCCAGTGCTCTGTACCGTACGCTGCGCCTCCTCCTGCCGCACGCAACGAGCCATACCCGGAGGAAATCGGCCTCGGCCTTCCTGAGATATCAGCCTCCGAGTGGGCCCGAAGAGTCGGTGGCACCCTGCTCGCTTTCAGCGGCCCGGCACTCGACTTCCCCGTGTGCGAACGTCATCCTTCCGGTACTCAACCGTGCCCCTTGCCCCACTCTAGCTCCGGCGATAAAGCGGAGTCGGTCGGTCTCACGGACGCCGAGTTACCAGGCGGAAAGCGGTGCGCAGCCTTTCGCTGTCACTCCGGCGGGCAGCACCGCACCTCCCAGTGCTCGGTACCGTACGCTGCGCCTCCTCC
>NW_027139568.1:37500-50000 GCF_035084215.1 Heptranchias perlo
GGGGAGAGGTTGGTGTGCCAGGTCCGACTGGAGTTTGCAAACCATAGCGTTCAAGATACATGCACACACTCAGCCCTCCAGCTCTAAAAGGGTGACGTGTTTTGGTGCTCAGTTGCTAGAGAAATCTCGTGTTCAGCTACCAGAACGGGACTTGCTGTGCACATTCCCGCTCCACTCGAGACGGCAGACACCCAGGCTCTGGAGCTTGAATCGGACCTCTGTTAGACAACACAGGTGGACTTCTCGGCCTCACAAGAGAGCAATACGCCAGCGGGTGAACAGGAGAGTCGTGCCGACAAAACCCACTGACTTTTAAAACTGTCCGTCTGCCACTTGGGACAGAGAGAGGAACCTGACGAGCCTGAACACCAGCCTTGGCTGGACCGCTCGGGCCCTCCCATGTCGGACGCGAGTCGCCAAATCGATCGGAAGAGAGTACCGATTCCTCTCAAAAAGTCTGCGTGCCCGTTATTATAAAAGCAGCCCACCGGCCGCGGTGCCTTGCCCACAAACACACTTGGTGTCTGGGGTGATTCAGAGCCGCCGCGGCTCGAAAGTGTCAACCTGTTTTAAAAGTCATCGCTATGCCGGCACAGGTGACTTTCAAGTTAAAGAGTTCTCTTTATTGGCTTTCAAAAAAATCTGCAAAGTGTCACAGAGATTTTGAGAAACTCTTTTTTTTCTTTATATTATTATAATATAATATAATGTGTATATGTTTTCGAAAAGCATCCACCAGCAATCCATGGTGAGCCTCTCTCTGCTGGCAAGCTCCTCCTGCCTGAGCCCGACGCTGTCGAGGCTCAACACGATTTCAGACTGACAAAGAGTTCGAAAATTGCCGCCTGATGTAGCTTTAAATGCTGACAGGTGACTTCCGAGTGCTCTTGTAAAGGTCTCCGCTTTGAAATTGAGAGCCTTTTGCCAAGTGTCACTTTTTCAGGCACTCTTAAAGTGCACCTGGGCTGTCAGAGAAAGCTCTGAAAATCGTGTTCTCGAAAATCTCCGGGTACCCGACCAATCCCTAGGTGCCCGAATGACAAGTGTCAATTCGGCAGGACGGCCTCCCACCTCCGGCCGCAGATGCGTCACTAAATCCCCGCAACGGGGGCTTTCTCATTTCGGCATAGGGGCTTCCGCGGCCAACTCATTAACCTGTGCTCGGACTTTTTGTGCCACAAGTGCAAGGGACCGTTTGCCGGCAGCTACTCGCACCCCCCCGCCCAGGGGGGGAATCCTCTGACCGGAGATCCGAAACGCCGGCCGAATCCATCCCCGTCGGACTTCCGAAGGGGTTCCCTCGACCGACTGACTTCCGAACTCCTTTCTGGGCTTAAACGGGTGGAATTCGGACCCTCTCGCAAGGGAGCCGAAGCCCGCCAGCCCCGGGAGGCCTCGGGGCCGCCGTTTTCAAGCCCGACCAAAAAACCCGAAAAATGGGGAAAAATGGGAAAAATTCCCACTCCCAAAAGGCTTAAAAGTCGGTTGGGCGGCAGCCCGGGTCGGTCTCTGCAGACCTGGAGGCGCTAGACACAAGTCTGGTAAACAGGCTAAGTCTCGACATGCCACCTCTTACTATCCTGCAGGTACCCCGCCAATCCCCCCGGAACCGGCTGGCAATTGGCGAATCAGCGGGACGAATTTGAATTCGTGACCGACTCTCTGACACCGAATCGCCGCAAACGCGTTTCGATTTTTCGGCTTCGGTACCTCCCATCAGACTTTGACTGGCCATATCTCCGGACTCACGTGTCGCAGCCGGGACCTTCAGGTACCGTTCGACGCGTCTAACCCTGCCCCGTCGAATGGCGCCCCTCGCGGTGTGGTCCGATTTCCGCATTTTGGTCAGATTTGCCTCCAAAGTTTTCAGATTGAGTTGACGAATGCCCCCTACGGGGTAACCTCTTGCCCTTTCGGACATGGTCCCTGTGACTTAATTTCCGCCTTTTGCTCAATCGTTTCCCCATTTATAATTAATTTTAAAAATCGGGTTACTCAGTTCTGGTTTACCAGTTCCCTCTTCGGACTTAGTTTTTGGTTAATCATTTCCGGTTCACCAGTTCCCGTTTTGGACTTAGTCTCTGCGGGCCGTTTCTCATCTTTTGGTTCATCAGTTCCCCTCTTTTAATAATTTTTTGGCTGCTTTCGTTTGATCATTTCCCTGCCTTCTGGGTGACTTTTGCCCCTTAGGACTTCATCGCCGCACATTATTTTCGACTTCTGGTTGATCATTTCACCCCTTTTAATCATTTTTGCAACTTTTGGTTAACCATTTCACCCAGCTTCTGGTTAACCATTTCCCCTTTGGGACTTAGTCTCTGAGCATTCTTTTGGGATTCTGGTTAATCATTTGCCAATTTTTAAAAAATGTTGCCGCTTTTGTTTAATGCTTTCTGGTCAACCTTTCCCTCTTTCAGACTTCACCGCGGCACATTGCTTTAGCCTCCTGGTTAATCATTTCACCCCTTTTAATCATTTTTGCAACTTTTGGTTAACCATTTCCCCCAGCTTCTGGTTAACCATTTCCCCTTTGGGACTTGGTCTCTGAGCATTCTTTTGGGATTCTGGTTAATCATTTGCCAATTTTTTAAAAATGTTGCCACTTTTGTTTAATGCTTTCTGGTCAACCTTTCCCTCTTTCAGACTTCACCGCGGCACATTGCTCCAGCCTCCTGGTTAATCATTTCACCCCTTTTAATCATTTTTGCAACTTTTGGTTAACCATTTCCCCCAGCTTCTGGTTAACCATTTCCCCTTTGGGACTTAGTCTCTGAGCATTCTTTTGGGATTCTGGTTAATCATTTGCCAATTTTTTAAAAATGTTGCCACTTTTGTTTAATGCTTTCTGGTCAACCTTTCCCTCTTTCAGACTTCACCGCGGCACATTGCTTTAGCCTCCTGGTTAATCATTTCACCCCTTTTAATCATTTTTGCAACTTTTGGTTAACCATTTCCCCCAGCTTCTGGTTAACCATTTCCCCTTTGGGACTTAGTCTCTGAGCATTCTTTTGGGATTCTGGTTAATCATTTGCCAATTTTTAAAAAATGTTGCCACTTTTGTTTAATGCTTTCTGGTCAACCTTTCCCTCTTTCAGACTTCACCGCGGCACATTGCTTCAGCCTCCTGGTTAATCATTTCACCCCTTTTAATCATTTTTGCAACTTTTGGTTAACCATTTCCCCCAGCTTCTGGTTAACCATTTCCCCTTTGGGACTTAGTCTCTGAGCATTCTTTTGGGATTCTGGTTAATCATTTGCCAATTTTTAAAAAATGTTGCCGCTTTTGTTTAATGCTTTCTGGTCAACCTTTCCCTCTTTCAGACTTCACCGCGGCACATTGCTTTAGCCTCCTGGTTAATCATTTCACCCCTTTTAATCATTTTTGCAACTTTTGGTTAACCATTTCCCCCAGCTTCTGGTTAACCATTTCCCCTTTGGGACTTGGTCTCTGAGCATTCTTTTGGGATTCTGGTTAATCATTTGCCAATTTTTTAAAAATGTTGCCACTTTTGTTTAATGCTTTCTGGTCAACCTTTCCCTCTTTCAGACTTCACCGCGGCACATTGCTTCAGCCTCCTGGTTAATCATTTCACCCCTTTTAATCATTTTTGCAACTTTTGGTTAACCATTTCCCCCAGCTTCTGGTTAACCATTTCCCCTTTGGGACTTAGTCTCTGAGCATTCTTTTGGAATTCTGGTTAATCATTTGCCAATTTTTAAAAAATGTTGCCGCTTTTGTTTAATGCTTTCTGGTCAACCTTTCCCTCTTTCAGACTTCACCGCGGCACATTGCTTTAGCCTCCTGGTTAATCATTTCACCCCTTTTAATCATTTTTGCAACTTTTGGTTAACCATTTCCCCCAGCTTCTGGTTAACCATTTCCCCTTTGGGACTTAGTCTCTGAGCATTCTTTTGGGATTCTGGTTAATCATTTGCCACTTTTTAAAAAATGTTGCCGCTTTTGTTTAATGCTTTCTGGTCAACCTTTCCCTCTTTCAGACTTCACCGCGGCACATTGCTTTAGCCTCCTGGTTAATCATTTCACCCCTTTTAATCATTTTTGCAACTTTTGGTTAACCATTTCCCCCAGCTTCTGGTTAACCATTTCCCCTTTGGGACTCAGTCTCTGAGCATTCTTTTGGGATTCTGGTTAATCATTTGCCACTTTTTTAAAAATGTTGCCGCTTTTGTTTAATGCTTTCTGGTCAACCTTTCCCTCTTTCAGACTTCACCGCGGCACATTGCTTTAGCCTCCTGGTTAATCATTTCACCCCTTTTAATCATTTTTGCAACTTTTGGTTAACCATTTCCCCCAGCTTCTGGTTAACCATTTCCCCTTTGGGACTTAGTCTCTGAGCATTCTTTTGGGATTCTGGTTAATCATTTGCCAATTTTTAAAAAATGTTGCCGCTTTTGTTTAATGCTTTCTGGTCAACCTTTCCCTCTTTCAGACTTCACCGCGGCACATTGCTTTAGCCTCCTGGTTAATCATTTCACCCCTTTTAATCATTTTTGCAACTTTTGGTTAACCATTTCCCCCAGCTTCTGGTTAACCATTTCCCCTTTGGGACTTAGTCTCTGAGCATTCTTTTGGGATTCTGGTTAATCATTTGCCAATTTTTAAAAAATGTTGCCGCTTTTGTTTAATGCTTTCCCTGCTTTGTGGTCAAACTTTTCCCCTTTAGGACTTCATCGCCGCACATTATTTTCGAATTCTGGTTAATCATTTCACCCCTTTTAATCATTTTTGCAACTTTTGGTTAACCATTTCCCCCAGCTTCTGGTTAACCATTTCCCCTATGGGACTTAGTCTCTGAGCATTCTTTTGGGATTCTGGTTAATCATTTGCCAATTTTTAAAAAATGTTGCCGCTTTTGTTTAATGCTTTCTGGTCAACCTTTCCCTCTTTCAGACTTCACCGCGGCACATTGCTTTAGCCTCCTGGTTAATCATTTCACCCCTTTTAATCATTTTTGCAACTTTTGGTTAACCATTTCCCCCAGCTTCTGGTTAACCATTTCCCCTTTGGGACTTAGTCTCTGAGCATTCTTTTGGGATTCTGGTTAATCATTTGCCACTTTTTTAAAAATGTTGCCGCTTTTGTTTAATCGTTTCCCTGCTATGTGGTCAACCTTTTCCCCTTTCAGACTTCATCGCCGCGCATTGTTGTCGACTTCTGGTTAATCATTTTTCCCCTTTAAATCTTTTTTTGCCACTTTCGGTTAACCATTTCACCCAGCTTCTGGTTAACCATTTGCCCCATTATACTGAATTTTTCCGCTTTGGTTTAATCATTTCCCTGCTTTCTTGTCAACCTTTTCCCCTTTTGGACTTCGCCGCCGCACTTTGCTTTTGCCTTCTGGTTAAACATTTCTCCCCTTTTAATCCTTTTTCCCACTTTTGGTTCACCAGTTCACCCAGCTTCTGGTTAACCATTTCCCCTTTGGGACTTAAGTCTCTGAGCATTCTTTTGGGATTCTGGTTAACCATTTGCCACTTTTTTAAAAATGTTGCCGCTTTTGTTTAATGCTTTCCCTGCTTTCTGGTCAACCTTTTCCCCTTACGACTTCGCCGCCGCACTTTGCTTTCGCCTTCTGGTTAATCATTTCACCCCTTTTAATCCTTTTTCCCACTTTGGGTTGGACAGTTCACCCAGCTACTGGTTAACCATTTCCCCTTTGGGACTTAAGTCTCTGAGCATTCTTTTGTGATTCTGGTTCACCATTTGTCCCTTTTTAAAAGATATTGCTGCTTTTGATTAAACCTTTCCCTGCTTTGCGGTCGACCTATTCCTCTTTCAGACTTCATCGCCGCACCTTGTTTTCGACATCTGGTTCAACATTTCTCCCCTTTTAATCCTTTTTCCCACTTTTGGTTAAGCAGTTCACCCAGCTTCTGGTTCACCATTTGCCCCTTTTTACTGAATTTTTCTGCTTTTGTTTAATCATTTCCCTGCTTTGCGGTCGACCTATTCCTCTTTCAGACTTCATCGCCGCGCATTGTTTTCGACATCTGGTTCAACATTTCTCCCCTTTTAATCCTCTTTCCCACTTTTGGTTAAGCAGTTCACCCAACTTCTGGTTAACCATTTGCCCCTTCTTACTGAATTTTTCTGCTTTTGTTTAATCATTTCCCTGCTTTATGGTCAACCTTTTCCCCTTTAGGACTTCGCCGCCGCACTTTGCTTTCGCCTTCTGGTTAATCATTTCACAACATTTTAATCCTTTTTCCCACTTTTGGTTAAACAGTTCACCCAGCTTCTGGTTAACCATTTGCCCCTTTGGGACTTAAGTCTCTGAGCATTCTTTTGGGATTCTGGTTCACCATTTGTCCCTTTTTAAAAGATATTGCTGCTTCTGTTTAATCCTTTCCCTGCTTTGCGGTCAACCTTTTCCTCTTTCAGACTTCATCGCCGCGCATTGTTTTCGACATCTGGTTCAACATTTCTCCCCTTTTAATCCTCTTTCCCACTTTTGGTTAAGCAGTTCACCCAACTTCTGGTTCACCACTTGCCCCTTTTTACTGAATTTTTCTGCTTTTGTTTAATCATTTCCCTGCTTTCCGGTCAACCTTTCCCTCTTTCAGACTTAATCGCCGCACATTGTTGTCGACTTCTGGTTGATCAGTTCACCCCTTTTTTATCCTTTTTCCCACTTTGGGTTAAGCAGTTCACCCAGCTTCTGGTTAACCATTTGCCCCTTTGGCACTTAAGTCTCTGAGCATTCTTTTGGGATTCTGGTAAACCATTTGTCCCTTTTTAAAAAATGCTGCTGCTTTTGTTTAATGCTTGCCCTGCTTTGCGGTCGATCATTTCACCCCTTTTAATCCATTTTTGCCACTTTGGGTTAAACAGTTCACACAACTTCTGGTTCACCATTTCACATTTCGGAACTTTTATTCCCACCATTACTTTGGGCTTCTGGTTCATCATTTCACGCTGTTTTACAAATCTTTGCCGCTTCACTTTTAATCCACAAACCGTGGCTCGCTTTCGGGTGGGGGGGGGGGGTAGCGGGTTTGGGCCGGGCACTCGACATCCCGGTGTGCGACCGGGTTCGTTCTGGTACCGCTCGGTGCCCCTCGTCCTGCTCTTGCCGCGGAAGCAAACCAGACGACCGTCGGTCTCACGCCCGAGGGGAGAGGAGGCGGAAAGCGGTTTGCAGCCTTTCGCTGTACCTCCGGCGGGCAGCGCCGCACCTCCGAGTGCTCGGTACCGTTCGCTGCACCTCGTCCGGCCGCACGCAGCGAGCCAAACCCGGAGGAAATCGGCCTGTGCCTTCTCGAGATATGGGCCTCCGGGTGGGACGGACAAACCGGGGCCCCGAGCTCGCTTTCGGCGGCCCGGCACTCGACTTCCCGGTGTCCGAACGTGATCCTTCCGGTACCCTTCGGTGCCCCTTGCCCGACTCTAGCTCCCGTGCTGAAGCGGAGTCGGTCGGCCTGACGGCCTGCCGAGTTAACCAGCGGAAAGCGGTGCGCAGCCTTTCGCTTGCAGCTCCGGCGGGCAGCGCCGCACCTCCGGCTGCTCAGTGCCGTCCGCTGCTCCCCTTCCGGCTGCACGCAGCGAACCATACCCGGAGGAAATCGGCCTCGGCCTTCCGGAGATATGGGCCTGCGAGTGGGACCAATAAATCGGTGCACATTTCCGGCTCGGTTTCCGGCCTCGGCACTATCAGTTCACGCCGTCCGACCGACGTCGTTCTGGCACGGTTCCGTTGCTCCTTGATCCGGTCCAGCCACGGTAATCAGCCGAAGATGGTGGGGGGGACACATTGCCCGCCGAGTTAGCCGGAGGAAATCGGCCTCGGACTTCCTCAGATATCAGCCTCCGGGTGGGACAGACAAACCGGGGACCCGAGCACGCTTTCGGCGGCCCGCTGGTCGACTTCCCGGTGTGCGACCGGGTTCGTTCCGGTACCGTTCGCTGCCCCTCGTCCTGCTCTAGCCGCGGAAACAAACCCGACGACCGTCGGTCTCACGCCCGCGGAGGGAGGTGGCGGAAAGTGGTTTGCAGCCTTTCGCTGTACCTCCGGCGGGCAGCGCCCGACCTCCGAGTGCTCGGTACCGTCCGCTGCGCCTGGTCCGGCCGCACACAACGAGCCATACCCGGTGGAAATCGGCCTGTGCCTTCCAGAGATATGGGCCTCCGGGTGGGACGGACAAACCGGGGCCCCGTGCTCGCTTTCGGCGGCCCGCTAGTCGACTTCCCGGTGTGCGACCGGGTTCCTTCCGGTACCGTTCGCTGCCCCTCGTCCTGCTCTAGCCGCGGAAACAAACCCGACGACCGTCGGTCTCACGCCCGCGGAGGGAGGCGGCGGAAAGTGGTTTGCAGCCTTTCGCTGTACCTCCGGCGGGCAGCGCCCGACCTCCGAGTGCTCGGTACCGTCCGCTGCGCCTGGTCCGGCCGCACACAACGAGCCATACCCGGTGGAAATCGGCCTGTGTCTTCCGGAGATATGGGCCTCCGGGTGGGACGGACAAACCGGGGCCCCGAGCGGTGGCACCCTGCTCGCTTTCGGCGGCCCGGCACTCGACTTCCCGGTGTGCGAACGTCATCGTTCCGGTACCCTTCGGTGCCCCTTGCCCCACTCTAGCTCCGGTGCTAAAGCGGAGTCGGTCGGTCTCACGGACGCCGAGTTAGCAGGCGGAAAGCGGTGCGCAGCCTTTCGCTGTCACTCCGGCGGGCAGCACCGCACCTCCGAGTGCTCGGTACCGAACGCTGCGCCGCCTCCTGCCGCACGCAACGAGCCATACCCGCAGGAAATCGGCCTCGGCGTTCCGGAGTTATCCGCCTCCGAGTGGGCCTGACCAAGCGGGGTGAACTGGAAATCATTAACCAACGTACTTCCATGTTTTCACCCGCAGAGGGCAGCACTCTCTTCTCCGTTTTAAACTGGGCCGACCCGGCTCCGTTTCGAGACCCGGCACTCGACTTCCCGGTGTGCGACCGGGTTCGTTCCGGTACCGTTCGCTGCCCCTCGTCCTGCTCTAGCCGCGGAACTAAACCCGACGACCGTCGGTCTCACGCCCGCGGAGGGAGGCGGCGGAAAGTGGTTTGCAGCCTTTCGCTGTACCTCCGGCGGGCAGCGCCCGACCTCCGAGTGCTCGGTACCGTCCGCTGCGCCTGGTCCGGCCGCACACAACGAGCCATACCCGGTGGAAATCGGCCTGTGCCTTCCGGAGATATGGGCCTCCGGGTGGGACGGACAAACCGGGGCCCCGAGCTCGCTTTCGGCGGCCCGCTAGTCGACTTCCCGGTGTGCGACCGGGTTCCTTCCAGTACCGTTCGCTGCCCCTCGTCCTGCTCTAGCCGCGGAACCAAACCCGACGACCGTCGGTCTCACGCCCGCGGAGGGAGGCGGCGGAAAGTGGTTTGCAGCCTTTCGCTGTACCTCCGGCGGGCAGCGCCGGACCTCCGAGTGCTCGGTACCGTCCGCTGCGCCTGGTCCGGCCGCACGCAACGAGCCATACCCGGAGGAAATCGGCCTGTGCCTTCCGGAGATATGGGCCTCCGGGTGGGACGGACAAACCGGGGCCCCGAGCGGTGGCACCCTGCTCGCTTTCAGCGGCCCGGCACTCGACTTCCCGGTGTGCGAACGTCATCCTTCCGGTACTCAACCGTGCCCCTTGCCCCACTCTAGCTCCGGCGGTAAAGCGAAGTCGGTCGGTCTCACGGACGCCGAGTTAGCAGGCGGAAAGCGGTGCGCAGCCTTTCGCTGTCACTCCGGCGGGCTGCACCGCATCTCCGAGTGCTCGGTACCGTACGCTGCGCCGCCTCCTGCCGCACGCAACGAGCCATACCCGGAGGAAATCGGCCTCGGCGTTCCGGAGTTATCCGCCTCCGAGTGGGCCTGACCAAGCGGGGTGAACTGGAAATCATTAACCAACGTACTTCCAGGTTTTCACCCGCAGAGGGCAGCACTCTATTCTCCGTTTTAAATTGGGCCGACCCGGCTCCGTTTCGAGACCCGGCACTCGACTTCCCGGTGTGCGAACGTGATCGTTCCGGTACCCAACCGTGCCCCTTGCCCCACTCTAGCTCCGGCGGTAAAGCGAAGTCGGTCGGTCTCACGGACGCCGAGTTAGCAGGCGGAAAGCGGTGCGCAGCCTTTCGCTGTCACTCCGGCAGGCAGCATCGCACCTCCCAGTGCTCGGTACCGTACGCTGCGCCGCCTCCTGCCGCACGCAACGAGCCATACCCGGAGGAAATCGGCCTCGGCCTTCCTGAGATATCAGCCTCCGAGTGGGCCCGACGAGTCGGTGGCACCCTGCTCGCTTTCAGCGGCCCGGCACTCGACTTCCCGGTGTGCGAACGTCATCCTTCCGGTACTCAACCGTGCCCCTTGCCCCACTCTAGCTCCGGCGGTAAAGCGGAGTCGGTCGGTCTCACGGACGCCGAGTTAGCAGGCGGAAAGCGGTGCGCAGCCTTTCGCTGTCACTCCGGCGGGCAGCATCGCACCTCCCAGTGCTCGGTACCGTCCGCTGCGCCTGGTCCGGCCGCACACAACGAGCCATACCCGGTGGACATCGGCCTGTGCCTTCCGGAGATATGGGCCTCCGGGTGGGACGGACAAACCGGGGCCCCGAGCGGTGGCACCCTGCTCGCTTTCAGCGGCCCGGCACTCGACTTCCCGGTGTGCGAACGTCATCGTTCCGGTACCCGACGGTGCCCCTTGCCCGACTCTAGCTCCGGTGCTAAAGCGGAGTCGGTCGGTCTCACGGACGCCGAGTTACCAGGCGGAAAGCGGTGCGCAGCCTTTCGCTGTCACTCCGGCGGGCAGCACCGCACCTCCGAGTGCTCGGTACCGTACGCTGCGCCGCCTCCTGCCGCACGCAACGAGCCATACCCGGAGGAAATCGGCCTCGGCGTTCCGGAGTTATCCGCCTCTGAGTGGGCCTGACCAAGCGGGGTGAACTGGAAATCATTAACCAACGTACTTCCAGGTTTTCACCCGCAGAGGGCAGCACTCTATTCTCCGTTTTAAACTGGGCCGACCCGGCTCCGTTTCGAGACCCGGCACTCGACTTCCCGGTGTGCGACCGGGTTCGTTCCGGTACCGTTCGCTGCCCCTCGTCCTGCTCTAGCCGCGGAAACAAACCCGACGACCGTCGGTCTCACGCCCGCGGAGGGAGGCGGCGGAAAGTGGTTTGCAGCCTTTCGCTGTACCTCCGGCGGGCAGCGCCCGACCTCCGAGTGCTCGGTACCGTCCGCTGCGCCTGGTCCGGCCGCACACAACGAGCCATACCCGGAGGAAATCGGCCTGTGCCTTCCGGAGATATGGGCCTCCGGGTGGGACGGACAAACCGGGGCCCCGAGCGGTGGCACCCTGCTCGCTTTCAGCGGCCCGGCACTCGACTTCCCGGTATGCGAACGTGATCGTTCCGGTACCCAAACGTGCCCCTTGCCCCACTCTAGCTCCGGCGCTAAAGCGGAGTCGGTCGGTCTCACGGACGCCGAGTTACCAGGCGGAAAGCGGTGCGCAGCTTTTCGCTGTCACTCCGGCGGGCAGCACCGCACCTCCGAGTGCTCGGTACCGTACGCTGCGCCTCCTCCTACTCCACGCAACGAGCCACACCCGGAGGAAATCGGCCTCGGCCTTCCTGAGATATCAGCCTCCGAGTGGGCCCGACGAGTCGGTGGCACCCTGCTCGCTTTCAGCGGCCCGGCACTCGACTTCCCCGTGTGCGAACGTCATCCTTCCGGTACTCAACCGTGCCCCTTGCCCCACTCTAGCTCCGGCGGTAAAGCGAAGTCGGTCGGTCTCACGGACGCCGAGTTAGCAGGCGGAAAGCGGTGCGCAGCCTTTCGCTGTACCTCCGGCGGGCAGCATCGCACCTCCCAGTGCTCGGTACCGTACGCTGCGCCTCCTCCTGCCGCACGCAACGAGCCATACCCGGAGGAAATCGGCCTCGGCCTTCCTGAGATATCAGCCTCCAAACGGGCGTCACAAATCAGGGCACATGGTCAGCTGCAAAGCAGCGTCATTACAACCTCTCACTGCACCCCACGCGACATTCCGCTTGCCTGCCTGCCGCTGCCTACTCTCACCAGCGAAACAAAGTCAGGATAACACCCCAATGCAAGCAGCTCCCTTCCGGCCAACCAACCCACACCAATCCCCTTGCCTGCCTCCCACAAATTCCACCAGCGAGGCAAAGTCAAAATCAACCCACAATAAACGCACTCCACAACGGCCATCGACCGCTATACACCCCCTTGGGCGACTATTAAGCCCGAGAACACTAACTGTAACCAACCGCAGTGAAAAGTTGAAGTGGCAACTCATTAACCAAATTTATATTTGGCAACTCATTAACCAACTTTACATTTGGCAACTCATTAACCAACTGCATTGGTGACAACTCATTGACTGACAGGTTGATGAGTTCTCCAGGGCCCCACATGCCTCCTGCCGAATTAAAAGCTCACCCTCCCGGGCACTACCCCACAATCACCCCCCTTGGGCGACTATTAAGCCCGAGAACACTAACTGTAACCA
>NW_027139568.1:60000-70000 GCF_035084215.1 Heptranchias perlo
CGCGAGTCGCCAAATCGATCGGAAGAGAGTACCGATTCCTCTCAAAAAGTCTGCGTGCCCGTTATTATAAAAGCAGCCCACCGGCCGCGGTGCCTTGCCCACAAACACACTTGGTGTCTGGGGTGATTCAGAGCCGCCGCGGCTCGAAAGTGTCAACCTGTTTTAAAAGTCATCGCTATGCCGGCACAGGTGACTTTCAAGTTAAAGAGTTCTCTTTATTGGCTTTCAAAAAAATCTGCAAAGTGTCACAGAGATTTTGAGAAACTCTTTTTTTTCTTTATATTATTATAATATAATATAATGTGTATATGTTTTCGAAAAGCATCCACCAGCAATCCATGGTGAGCCTCTCTCTGCTGGCAAGCTCCTCCTGCCTGAGCCCGACGCTGTCGAGGCTCAACACGATTTCAGACTGACAAAGAGTTCGAAAATTGCCGCCTGATGTAGCTTTAAATGCTGACAGGTGACTTCCGAGTGCTCTTGTAAAGGTCTCCGCTTTGAAATTGAGAGCCTTTTGCCAAGTGTCACTTTTTCAGGCACTCTTAAAGTGCACCTGGGCTGTCAGAGAAAGCTCTGAAAATCGTGTTCTCGAAAATCTCCGGGTACCCGACCAATCCCTAGGTGCCCGAATGACAAGTGTCAATTCGGCAGGACGGCCTCCCACCTCCGGCCGCAGATGCGTCACTAAATCCCCGCAACGGGGGCTTTCTCATTTCGGCATAGGGGCTTCCGCGGCCAACTCATTAACCTGTGCTCGGACTTTTTGTGCCACAAGTGCAAGGGACCGTTTGCCGGCAGCTACTCGCACCCCCCCGCCCAGGGGGGGAATCCTCTGACCGGAGATCCGAAACGCCGGCCGAATCCATCCCCGTCGGACTTCCGAAGGGGTTCCCTCGACCGACTGACTTCCGAACTCCTTTCTGGGCTTAAACGGGTGGAATTCGGACCCTCTCGCAAGGGAGCCGAAGCCCGCCAGCCCCGGGAGGCCTCGGGGCCGCCGTTTTCAAGCCCGACCAAAAAACCCGAAAAATGGGGAAAAATGGGAAAAATTCCCACTCCCAAAAGGCTTAAAAGTCGGTTGGGCGGCAGCCCGGGTCGGTCTCTGCAGACCTGGAGGCGCTAGACACAAGTCTGGTAAACAGGCTAAGTCTCGACATGCCACCTCTTACTATCCTGCAGGTACCCCGCCAATCCCCCCGGAACCGGCTGGCAATTGGCGAATCAGCGGGACGAATTTGAATTCGTGACCGACTCTCTGACACCGAATCGCCGCAAACGCGTTTCGATTTTTCGGCTTCGGTACCTCCCATCAGACTTTGACTGGCCATATCTCCGGACTCACGTGTCGCAGCCGGGACCTTCAGGTACCGTTCGACGCGTCTAACCCTGCCCCGTCGAATGGCGCCCCTCGCGGTGTGGTCCGATTTCCGCATTTTGGTCAGATTTGCCTCCAAAGTTTTCAGATTGAGTTGACGAATGCCCCCTACGGGGTAACCTCTTGCCCTTTCGGACATGGTCCCTGTGACTTAATTTCCGCCTTTTGCTCAATCGTTTCCCCATTTATAATTAATTTTAAAAATCGGGTTACTCAGTTCTGGTTTACCAGTTCCCTCTTCGGACTTAGTTTTTGGTTAATCATTTCCGGTTCACCAGTTCCCGTTTTGGACTTAGTCTCTGCGGGCCGTTTCTCATCTTTTGGTTCATCAGTTCCCCTCTTTTAATAATTTTTTGGCTGCTTTCGTTTGATCATTTCCCTGCCTTCTGGGTGACTTTTGCCCCTTAGGACTTCATCGCCGCACATTATTTTCGACTTCTGGTTGATCATTTCACCCCTTTTAATCATTTTTGCAACTTTTGGTTAACCATTTCACCCAGCTTCTGGTTAACCATTTCCCCTTTGGGACTTAGTCTCTGAGCATTCTTTTGGGATTCTGGTTAATCATTTGCCAATTTTTAAAAAATGTTGCCGCTTTTGTTTAATGCTTTCTGGTCAACCTTTCCCTCTTTCAGACTTCACCGCGGCACATTGCTTTAGCCTCCTGGTTAATCATTTCACCCCTTTTAATCATTTTTGCAACTTTTGGTTAACCATTTCCCCCAGCTTCTGGTTAACCATTTCCCCTTTGGGACTTGGTCTCTGAGCATTCTTTTGGGATTCTGGTTAATCATTTGCCAATTTTTTAAAAATGTTGCCACTTTTGTTTAATGCTTTCTGGTCAACCTTTCCCTCTTTCAGACTTCACCGCGGCACATTGCTCCAGCCTCCTGGTTAATCATTTCACCCCTTTTAATCATTTTTGCAACTTTTGGTTAACCATTTCCCCCAGCTTCTGGTTAACCATTTCCCCTTTGGGACTTAGTCTCTGAGCATTCTTTTGGGATTCTGGTTAATCATTTGCCAATTTTTTAAAAATGTTGCCACTTTTGTTTAATGCTTTCTGGTCAACCTTTCCCTCTTTCAGACTTCACCGCGGCACATTGCTTTAGCCTCCTGGTTAATCATTTCACCCCTTTTAATCATTTTTGCAACTTTTGGTTAACCATTTCCCCCAGCTTCTGGTTAACCATTTCCCCTTTGGGACTTAGTCTCTGAGCATTCTTTTGGGATTCTGGTTAATCATTTGCCAATTTTTAAAAAATGTTGCCACTTTTGTTTAATGCTTTCTGGTCAACCTTTCCCTCTTTCAGACTTCACCGCGGCACATTGCTTCAGCCTCCTGGTTAATCATTTCACCCCTTTTAATCATTTTTGCAACTTTTGGTTAACCATTTCCCCCAGCTTCTGGTTAACCATTTCCCCTTTGGGACTTAGTCTCTGAGCATTCTTTTGGGATTCTGGTTAATCATTTGCCAATTTTTAAAAAATGTTGCCGCTTTTGTTTAATGCTTTCTGGTCAACCTTTCCCTCTTTCAGACTTCACCGCGGCACATTGCTTTAGCCTCCTGGTTAATCATTTCACCCCTTTTAATCATTTTTGCAACTTTTGGTTAACCATTTCCCCCAGCTTCTGGTTAACCATTTCCCCTTTGGGACTTGGTCTCTGAGCATTCTTTTGGGATTCTGGTTAATCATTTGCCAATTTTTTAAAAATGTTGCCACTTTTGTTTAATGCTTTCTGGTCAACCTTTCCCTCTTTCAGACTTCACCGCGGCACATTGCTTCAGCCTCCTGGTTAATCATTTCACCCCTTTTAATCATTTTTGCAACTTTTGGTTAACCATTTCCCCCAGCTTCTGGTTAACCATTTCCCCTTTGGGACTTAGTCTCTGAGCATTCTTTTGGAATTCTGGTTAATCATTTGCCAATTTTTAAAAAATGTTGCCGCTTTTGTTTAATGCTTTCTGGTCAACCTTTCCCTCTTTCAGACTTCACCGCGGCACATTGCTTTAGCCTCCTGGTTAATCATTTCACCCCTTTTAATCATTTTTGCAACTTTTGGTTAACCATTTCCCCCAGCTTCTGGTTAACCATTTCCCCTTTGGGACTTAGTCTCTGAGCATTCTTTTGGGATTCTGGTTAATCATTTGCCACTTTTTAAAAAATGTTGCCGCTTTTGTTTAATGCTTTCTGGTCAACCTTTCCCTCTTTCAGACTTCACCGCGGCACATTGCTTTAGCCTCCTGGTTAATCATTTCACCCCTTTTAATCATTTTTGCAACTTTTGGTTAACCATTTCCCCCAGCTTCTGGTTAACCATTTCCCCTTTGGGACTCAGTCTCTGAGCATTCTTTTGGGATTCTGGTTAATCATTTGCCACTTTTTTAAAAATGTTGCCGCTTTTGTTTAATGCTTTCTGGTCAACCTTTCCCTCTTTCAGACTTCACCGCGGCACATTGCTTTAGCCTCCTGGTTAATCATTTCACCCCTTTTAATCATTTTTGCAACTTTTGGTTAACCATTTCCCCCAGCTTCTGGTTAACCATTTCCCCTTTGGGACTTAGTCTCTGAGCATTCTTTTGGGATTCTGGTTAATCATTTGCCAATTTTTAAAAAATGTTGCCGCTTTTGTTTAATGCTTTCTGGTCAACCTTTCCCTCTTTCAGACTTCACCGCGGCACATTGCTTTAGCCTCCTGGTTAATCATTTCACCCCTTTTAATCATTTTTGCAACTTTTGGTTAACCATTTCCCCCAGCTTCTGGTTAACCATTTCCCCTTTGGGACTTAGTCTCTGAGCATTCTTTTGGGATTCTGGTTAATCATTTGCCAATTTTTAAAAAATGTTGCCGCTTTTGTTTAATGCTTTCCCTGCTTTGTGGTCAAACTTTTCCCCTTTAGGACTTCATCGCCGCACATTATTTTCGAATTCTGGTTAATCATTTCACCCCTTTTAATCATTTTTGCAACTTTTGGTTAACCATTTCCCCCAGCTTCTGGTTAACCATTTCCCCTATGGGACTTAGTCTCTGAGCATTCTTTTGGGATTCTGGTTAATCATTTGCCAATTTTTAAAAAATGTTGCCGCTTTTGTTTAATGCTTTCTGGTCAACCTTTCCCTCTTTCAGACTTCACCGCGGCACATTGCTTTAGCCTCCTGGTTAATCATTTCACCCCTTTTAATCATTTTTGCAACTTTTGGTTAACCATTTCCCCCAGCTTCTGGTTAACCATTTCCCCTTTGGGACTTAGTCTCTGAGCATTCTTTTGGGATTCTGGTTAATCATTTGCCACTTTTTTAAAAATGTTGCCGCTTTTGTTTAATCGTTTCCCTGCTATGTGGTCAACCTTTTCCCCTTTCAGACTTCATCGCCGCGCATTGTTGTCGACTTCTGGTTAATCATTTTTCCCCTTTAAATCTTTTTTTGCCACTTTCGGTTAACCATTTCACCCAGCTTCTGGTTAACCATTTGCCCCATTATACTGAATTTTTCCGCTTTGGTTTAATCATTTCCCTGCTTTCTTGTCAACCTTTTCCCCTTTTGGACTTCGCCGCCGCACTTTGCTTTTGCCTTCTGGTTAAACATTTCTCCCCTTTTAATCCTTTTTCCCACTTTTGGTTCACCAGTTCACCCAGCTTCTGGTTAACCATTTCCCCTTTGGGACTTAAGTCTCTGAGCATTCTTTTGGGATTCTGGTTAACCATTTGCCACTTTTTTAAAAATGTTGCCGCTTTTGTTTAATGCTTTCCCTGCTTTCTGGTCAACCTTTTCCCCTTACGACTTCGCCGCCGCACTTTGCTTTCGCCTTCTGGTTAATCATTTCACCCCTTTTAATCCTTTTTCCCACTTTGGGTTGGACAGTTCACCCAGCTACTGGTTAACCATTTCCCCTTTGGGACTTAAGTCTCTGAGCATTCTTTTGTGATTCTGGTTCACCATTTGTCCCTTTTTAAAAGATATTGCTGCTTTTGATTAAACCTTTCCCTGCTTTGCGGTCGACCTATTCCTCTTTCAGACTTCATCGCCGCACCTTGTTTTCGACATCTGGTTCAACATTTCTCCCCTTTTAATCCTTTTTCCCACTTTTGGTTAAGCAGTTCACCCAGCTTCTGGTTCACCATTTGCCCCTTTTTACTGAATTTTTCTGCTTTTGTTTAATCATTTCCCTGCTTTGCGGTCGACCTATTCCTCTTTCAGACTTCATCGCCGCGCATTGTTTTCGACATCTGGTTCAACATTTCTCCCCTTTTAATCCTCTTTCCCACTTTTGGTTAAGCAGTTCACCCAACTTCTGGTTAACCATTTGCCCCTTCTTACTGAATTTTTCTGCTTTTGTTTAATCATTTCCCTGCTTTATGGTCAACCTTTTCCCCTTTAGGACTTCGCCGCCGCACTTTGCTTTCGCCTTCTGGTTAATCATTTCACAACATTTTAATCCTTTTTCCCACTTTTGGTTAAACAGTTCACCCAGCTTCTGGTTAACCATTTGCCCCTTTGGGACTTAAGTCTCTGAGCATTCTTTTGGGATTCTGGTTCACCATTTGTCCCTTTTTAAAAGATATTGCTGCTTCTGTTTAATCCTTTCCCTGCTTTGCGGTCAACCTTTTCCTCTTTCAGACTTCATCGCCGCGCATTGTTTTCGACATCTGGTTCAACATTTCTCCCCTTTTAATCCTCTTTCCCACTTTTGGTTAAGCAGTTCACCCAACTTCTGGTTCACCACTTGCCCCTTTTTACTGAATTTTTCTGCTTTTGTTTAATCATTTCCCTGCTTTCCGGTCAACCTTTCCCTCTTTCAGACTTAATCGCCGCACATTGTTGTCGACTTCTGGTTGATCAGTTCACCCCTTTTTTATCCTTTTTCCCACTTTGGGTTAAGCAGTTCACCCAGCTTCTGGTTAACCATTTGCCCCTTTGGCACTTAAGTCTCTGAGCATTCTTTTGGGATTCTGGTAAACCATTTGTCCCTTTTTAAAAAATGCTGCTGCTTTTGTTTAATGCTTGCCCTGCTTTGCGGTCGATCATTTCACCCCTTTTAATCCATTTTTGCCACTTTGGGTTAAACAGTTCACACAACTTCTGGTTCACCATTTCACATTTCGGAACTTTTATTCCCACCATTACTTTGGGCTTCTGGTTCATCATTTCACGCTGTTTTACAAATCTTTGCCGCTTCACTTTTAATCCACAAACCGTGGCTCGCTTTCGGGTGGGGGGGGGGGGTAGCGGGTTTGGGCCGGGCACTCGACATCCCGGTGTGCGACCGGGTTCGTTCTGGTACCGCTCGGTGCCCCTCGTCCTGCTCTTGCCGCGGAAGCAAACCAGACGACCGTCGGTCTCACGCCCGAGGGGAGAGGAGGCGGAAAGCGGTTTGCAGCCTTTCGCTGTACCTCCGGCGGGCAGCGCCGCACCTCCGAGTGCTCGGTACCGTTCGCTGCACCTCGTCCGGCCGCACGCAGCGAGCCAAACCCGGAGGAAATCGGCCTGTGCCTTCTCGAGATATGGGCCTCCGGGTGGGACGGACAAACCGGGGCCCCGAGCTCGCTTTCGGCGGCCCGGCACTCGACTTCCCGGTGTCCGAACGTGATCCTTCCGGTACCCTTCGGTGCCCCTTGCCCGACTCTAGCTCCCGTGCTGAAGCGGAGTCGGTCGGCCTGACGGCCTGCCGAGTTAACCAGCGGAAAGCGGTGCGCAGCCTTTCGCTTGCAGCTCCGGCGGGCAGCGCCGCACCTCCGGCTGCTCAGTGCCGTCCGCTGCTCCCCTTCCGGCTGCACGCAGCGAACCATACCCGGAGGAAATCGGCCTCGGCCTTCCGGAGATATGGGCCTGCGAGTGGGACCAATAAATCGGTGCACATTTCCGGCTCGGTTTCCGGCCTCGGCACTATCAGTTCACGCCGTCCGACCGACGTCGTTCTGGCACGGTTCCGTTGCTCCTTGATCCGGTCCAGCCACGGTAATCAGCCGAAGATGGTGGGGGGGACACATTGCCCGCCGAGTTAGCCGGAGGAAATCGGCCTCGGACTTCCTCAGATATCAGCCTCCGGGTGGGACAGACAAACCGGGGACCCGAGCACGCTTTCGGCGGCCCGCTGGTCGACTTCCCGGTGTGCGACCGGGTTCGTTCCGGTACCGTTCGCTGCCCCTCGTCCTGCTCTAGCCGCGGAAACAAACCCGACGACCGTCGGTCTCACGCCCGCGGAGGGAGGTGGCGGAAAGTGGTTTGCAGCCTTTCGCTGTACCTCCGGCGGGCAGCGCCCGACCTCCGAGTGCTCGGTACCGTCCGCTGCGCCTGGTCCGGCCGCACACAACGAGCCATACCCGGTGGAAATCGGCCTGTGCCTTCCAGAGATATGGGCCTCCGGGTGGGACGGACAAACCGGGGCCCCGTGCTCGCTTTCGGCGGCCCGCTAGTCGACTTCCCGGTGTGCGACCGGGTTCCTTCCGGTACCGTTCGCTGCCCCTCGTCCTGCTCTAGCCGCGGAAACAAACCCGACGACCGTCGGTCTCACGCCCGCGGAGGGAGGCGGCGGAAAGTGGTTTGCAGCCTTTCGCTGTACCTCCGGCGGGCAGCGCCCGACCTCCGAGTGCTCGGTACCGTCCGCTGCGCCTGGTCCGGCCGCACACAACGAGCCATACCCGGTGGAAATCGGCCTGTGTCTTCCGGAGATATGGGCCTCCGGGTGGGACGGACAAACCGGGGCCCCGAGCGGTGGCACCCTGCTCGCTTTCGGCGGCCCGGCACTCGACTTCCCGGTGTGCGAACGTCATCGTTCCGGTACCCTTCGGTGCCCCTTGCCCCACTCTAGCTCCGGTGCTAAAGCGGAGTCGGTCGGTCTCACGGACGCCGAGTTAGCAGGCGGAAAGCGGTGCGCAGCCTTTCGCTGTCACTCCGGCGGGCAGCACCGCACCTCCGAGTGCTCGGTACCGAACGCTGCGCCGCCTCCTGCCGCACGCAACGAGCCATACCCGCAGGAAATCGGCCTCGGCGTTCCGGAGTTATCCGCCTCCGAGTGGGCCTGACCAAGCGGGGTGAACTGGAAATCATTAACCAACGTACTTCCATGTTTTCACCCGCAGAGGGCAGCACTCTCTTCTCCGTTTTAAACTGGGCCGACCCGGCTCCGTTTCGAGACCCGGCACTCGACTTCCCGGTGTGCGACCGGGTTCGTTCCGGTACCGTTCGCTGCCCCTCGTCCTGCTCTAGCCGCGGAACTAAACCCGACGACCGTCGGTCTCACGCCCGCGGAGGGAGGCGGCGGAAAGTGGTTTGCAGCCTTTCGCTGTACCTCCGGCGGGCAGCGCCCGACCTCCGAGTGCTCGGTACCGTCCGCTGCGCCTGGTCCGGCCGCACACAACGAGCCATACCCGGTGGAAATCGGCCTGTGCCTTCCGGAGATATGGGCCTCCGGGTGGGACGGACAAACCGGGGCCCCGAGCTCGCTTTCGGCGGCCCGCTAGTCGACTTCCCGGTGTGCGACCGGGTTCCTTCCAGTACCGTTCGCTGCCCCTCGTCCTGCTCTAGCCGCGGAACCAAACCCGACGACCGTCGGTCTCACGCCCGCGGAGGGAGGCGGCGGAAAGTGGTTTGCAGCCTTTCGCTGTACCTCCGGCGGGCAGCGCCGGACCTCCGAGTGCTCGGTACCGTCCGCTGCGCCTGGTCCGGCCGCACGCAACGAGCCATACCCGGAGGAAATCGGCCTGTGCCTTCCGGAGATATGGGCCTCCGGGTGGGACGGACAAACCGGGGCCCCGAGCGGTGGCACCCTGCTCGCTTTCAGCGGCCCGGCACTCGACTTCCCGGTGTGCGAACGTCATCCTTCCGGTACTCAACCGTGCCCCTTGCCCCACTCTAGCTCCGGCGGTAAAGCGAAGTCGGTCGGTCTCACGGACGCCGAGTTAGCAGGCGGAAAGCGGTGCGCAGCCTTTCGCTGTCACTCCGGCGGGCTGCACCGCATCTCCGAGTGCTCGGTACCGTACGCTGCGCCGCCTCCTGCCGCACGCAACGAGCCATACCCGGAGGAAATCGGCCTCGGCGTTCCGGAGTTATCCGCCTCCGAGTGGGCCTGACCAAGCGGGGTGAACTGGAAATCATTAACCAACGTACTTCCAGGTTTTCACCCGCAGAGGGCAGCACTCTATTCTCCGTTTTAAATTGGGCCGACCCGGCTCCGTTTCGAGACCCGGCACTCGACTTCCCGGTGTGCGAACGTGATCGTTCCGGTACCCAACCGTGCCCCTTGCCCCACTCTAGCTCCGGCGGTAAAGCGAAGTCGGTCGGTCTCACGGACGCCGAGTTAGCAGGCGGAAAGCGGTGCGCAGCCTTTCGCTGTCACTCCGGCAGGCAGCATCGCACCTCCCAGTGCTCGGTACCGTACGCTGCGCCGCCTCCTGCCGCACGCAACGAGCCATACCCGGAGGAAATCGGCCTCGGCCTTCCTGAGATATCAGCCTCCGAGTGGGCCCGACGAGTCGGTGGCACCCTGCTCGCTTTCAGCGGCCCGGCACTCGACTTCCCGGTGTGCGAACGTCATCCTTCCGGTACTCAACCGTGCCCCTTGCCCCACTCTAGCTCCGGCGGTAAAGCGGAGTCGGTCGGTCTCACGGACGCCGAGTTAGCAG
>NW_027139568.1:80000-92500 GCF_035084215.1 Heptranchias perlo
CGATACGAAGTCATGTACACGCTTGGGGTAAAGCTACAATGGGCCTTTGCAGCCACCGTCGGGCTGGGCACATGGCCTCCCCCCACCATGACGAGGGAGGTTGGCGCCGGTTCCAACCTGGGCTTGCAAGCGGTAATGCATGACAGACAGCCAGCAACAAACAAAAGTCGAAAGGAGCCCACCTTTTGCCAGGCACAGACCGTTAAGGTCACGGACACGCTTGGGTGGTTAAGCTACAGTGACCCTTTCTAGCCGCCTTCGTCGTGTCTGCTGGGCACACATGGCCTTCCCCCCCCTGCCCGTGACAGGGGAGAGGTTGGTGTGCCAGGTCCGACTGGAGTTTGCAAACCATAGCGTTCAAGATACATGCACACACTCAGCCCTCCAGCTCTAAAAGGGTGACGTGTTTTGGTGCTCAGTTGCTAGAGAAATCTCGTGTTCAGCTACCAGAACGGGACTTGCTGTGCACATTCCCGCTCCACTCGAGACGGCAGACACCCAGGCTCTGGAGCTTGAATCGGACCTCTGTTAGACAACACAGGTGGACTTCTCGGCCTCACAAGAGAGCAATACGCCAGCGGGTGAACAGGAGAGTCGTGCCGACAAAACCCACTGACTTTTAAAACTGTCCGTCTGCCACTTGGGACAGAGAGAGGAACCTGACGAGCCTGAACACCAGCCTTGGCTGGACCGCTCGGGCCCTCCCATGTCGGACGCGAGTCGCCAAATCGATCGGAAGAGAGTACCGATTCCTCTCAAAAAGTCTGCGTGCCCGTTATTATAAAAGCAGCCCACCGGCCGCGGTGCCTTGCCCACAAACACACTTGGTGTCTGGGGTGATTCAGAGCCGCCGCGGCTCGAAAGTGTCAACCTGTTTTAAAAGTCATCGCTATGCCGGCACAGGTGACTTTCAAGTTAAAGAGTTCTCTTTATTGGCTTTCAAAAAAATCTGCAAAGTGTCACAGAGATTTTGAGAAACTCTTTTTTTTCTTTATATTATTATAATATAATATAATGTGTATATGTTTTCGAAAAGCATCCACCAGCAATCCATGGTGAGCCTCTCTCTGCTGGCAAGCTCCTCCTGCCTGAGCCCGACGCTGTCGAGGCTCAACACGATTTCAGACTGACAAAGAGTTCGAAAATTGCCGCCTGATGTAGCTTTAAATGCTGACAGGTGACTTCCGAGTGCTCTTGTAAAGGTCTCCGCTTTGAAATTGAGAGCCTTTTGCCAAGTGTCACTTTTTCAGGCACTCTTAAAGTGCACCTGGGCTGTCAGAGAAAGCTCTGAAAATCGTGTTCTCGAAAATCTCCGGGTACCCGACCAATCCCTAGGTGCCCGAATGACAAGTGTCAATTCGGCAGGACGGCCTCCCACCTCCGGCCGCAGATGCGTCACTAAATCCCCGCAACGGGGGCTTTCTCATTTCGGCATAGGGGCTTCCGCGGCCAACTCATTAACCTGTGCTCGGACTTTTTGTGCCACAAGTGCAAGGGACCGTTTGCCGGCAGCTACTCGCACCCCCCCGCCCAGGGGGGGAATCCTCTGACCGGAGATCCGAAACGCCGGCCGAATCCATCCCCGTCGGACTTCCGAAGGGGTTCCCTCGACCGACTGACTTCCGAACTCCTTTCTGGGCTTAAACGGGTGGAATTCGGACCCTCTCGCAAGGGAGCCGAAGCCCGCCAGCCCCGGGAGGCCTCGGGGCCGCCGTTTTCAAGCCCGACCAAAAAACCCGAAAAATGGGGAAAAATGGGAAAAATTCCCACTCCCAAAAGGCTTAAAAGTCGGTTGGGCGGCAGCCCGGGTCGGTCTCTGCAGACCTGGAGGCGCTAGACACAAGTCTGGTAAACAGGCTAAGTCTCGACATGCCACCTCTTACTATCCTGCAGGTACCCCGCCAATCCCCCCGGAACCGGCTGGCAATTGGCGAATCAGCGGGACGAATTTGAATTCGTGACCGACTCTCTGACACCGAATCGCCGCAAACGCGTTTCGATTTTTCGGCTTCGGTACCTCCCATCAGACTTTGACTGGCCATATCTCCGGACTCACGTGTCGCAGCCGGGACCTTCAGGTACCGTTCGACGCGTCTAACCCTGCCCCGTCGAATGGCGCCCCTCGCGGTGTGGTCCGATTTCCGCATTTTGGTCAGATTTGCCTCCAAAGTTTTCAGATTGAGTTGACGAATGCCCCCTACGGGGTAACCTCTTGCCCTTTCGGACATGGTCCCTGTGACTTAATTTCCGCCTTTTGCTCAATCGTTTCCCCATTTATAATTAATTTTAAAAATCGGGTTACTCAGTTCTGGTTTACCAGTTCCCTCTTCGGACTTAGTTTTTGGTTAATCATTTCCGGTTCACCAGTTCCCGTTTTGGACTTAGTCTCTGCGGGCCGTTTCTCATCTTTTGGTTCATCAGTTCCCCTCTTTTAATAATTTTTTGGCTGCTTTCGTTTGATCATTTCCCTGCCTTCTGGGTGACTTTTGCCCCTTAGGACTTCATCGCCGCACATTATTTTCGACTTCTGGTTGATCATTTCACCCCTTTTAATCATTTTTGCAACTTTTGGTTAACCATTTCACCCAGCTTCTGGTTAACCATTTCCCCTTTGGGACTTAGTCTCTGAGCATTCTTTTGGGATTCTGGTTAATCATTTGCCAATTTTTAAAAAATGTTGCCGCTTTTGTTTAATGCTTTCTGGTCAACCTTTCCCTCTTTCAGACTTCACCGCGGCACATTGCTTTAGCCTCCTGGTTAATCATTTCACCCCTTTTAATCATTTTTGCAACTTTTGGTTAACCATTTCCCCCAGCTTCTGGTTAACCATTTCCCCTTTGGGACTTGGTCTCTGAGCATTCTTTTGGGATTCTGGTTAATCATTTGCCAATTTTTTAAAAATGTTGCCACTTTTGTTTAATGCTTTCTGGTCAACCTTTCCCTCTTTCAGACTTCACCGCGGCACATTGCTCCAGCCTCCTGGTTAATCATTTCACCCCTTTTAATCATTTTTGCAACTTTTGGTTAACCATTTCCCCCAGCTTCTGGTTAACCATTTCCCCTTTGGGACTTAGTCTCTGAGCATTCTTTTGGGATTCTGGTTAATCATTTGCCAATTTTTTAAAAATGTTGCCACTTTTGTTTAATGCTTTCTGGTCAACCTTTCCCTCTTTCAGACTTCACCGCGGCACATTGCTTTAGCCTCCTGGTTAATCATTTCACCCCTTTTAATCATTTTTGCAACTTTTGGTTAACCATTTCCCCCAGCTTCTGGTTAACCATTTCCCCTTTGGGACTTAGTCTCTGAGCATTCTTTTGGGATTCTGGTTAATCATTTGCCAATTTTTAAAAAATGTTGCCACTTTTGTTTAATGCTTTCTGGTCAACCTTTCCCTCTTTCAGACTTCACCGCGGCACATTGCTTCAGCCTCCTGGTTAATCATTTCACCCCTTTTAATCATTTTTGCAACTTTTGGTTAACCATTTCCCCCAGCTTCTGGTTAACCATTTCCCCTTTGGGACTTAGTCTCTGAGCATTCTTTTGGGATTCTGGTTAATCATTTGCCAATTTTTAAAAAATGTTGCCGCTTTTGTTTAATGCTTTCTGGTCAACCTTTCCCTCTTTCAGACTTCACCGCGGCACATTGCTTTAGCCTCCTGGTTAATCATTTCACCCCTTTTAATCATTTTTGCAACTTTTGGTTAACCATTTCCCCCAGCTTCTGGTTAACCATTTCCCCTTTGGGACTTAGTCTCTGAGCATTCTTTTGGGATTCTGGTTAATCATTTGCCAATTTTTAAAAAATGTTGCCACTTTTGTTTAATGCTTTCTGGTCAACCTTTCCCTCTTTCAGACTTCACCGCGGCACATTGCTTCAGCCTCCTGGTTAATCATTTCACCCCTTTTAATCATTTTTGCAACTTTTGGTTAACCATTTCCCCCAGCTTCTGGTTAACCATTTCCCCTTTGGGACTTAGTCTCTGAGCATTCTTTTGGGATTCTGGTTAATCATTTGCCAATTTTTAAAAAATGTTGCCGCTTTTGTTTAATGCTTTCTGGTCAACCTTTCCCTCTTTCAGACTTCACCGCGGCACATTGCTTTAGCCTCCTGGTTAATCATTTCACCCCTTTTAATCATTTTTGCAACTTTTGGTTAACCATTTCCCCCAGCTTCTGGTTAACCATTTCCCCTTTGGGACTTGGTCTCTGAGCATTCTTTTGGGATTCTGGTTAATCATTTGCCAATTTTTTAAAAATGTTGCCACTTTTGTTTAATGCTTTCTGGTCAACCTTTCCCTCTTTCAGACTTCACCGCGGCACATTGCTTCAGCCTCCTGGTTAATCATTTCACCCCTTTTAATCATTTTTGCAACTTTTGGTTAACCATTTCCCCCAGCTTCTGGTTAACCATTTCCCCTTTGGGACTTAGTCTCTGAGCATTCTTTTGGGATTCTGGTTAATCATTTGCCAATTTTTAAAAAATGTTGCCACTTTTGTTTAATGCTTTCTGGTCAACCTTTCCCTCTTTCAGACTTCACCGCGGCACATTGCTCCAGCCTCCTGGTTAATCATTTCACCCCTTTTAATCATTTTTGCAACTTTTGGTTAACCATTTCCCCCAGCTTCTGGTTAACCATTTCCCCTTTGGGACTTAGTCTCTGAGCATTCTTTTGGGATTCTGGTTAATCATTTGCCAATTTTTTAAAAATGTTGCCACTTTTGTTTAATGCTTTCTGGTCAACCTTTCCCTCTTTCAGACTTCACCGCGGCACATTGCTTCAGCCTCCTGGTTAATCATTTCACCCCTTTTAATCATTTTTGCAACTTTTGGTTAACCATTTCCCCCAGCTTCTGGTTAACCATTTCCCCTTTGGGACTTAGTCTCTGAGCATTCTTTTGGGATTCTGGTTAATCATTTGCCAATTTTTAAAAAATGTTGCCACTTTTGTTTAATGCTTTCTGGTCAACCTTTCCCTCTTTCAGACTTCACCGCGGCACATTGCTCCAGCCTCCTGGTTAATCATTTCACCCCTTTTAATCATTTTTGCAACTTTTGGTTAACCATTTCCCCCAGCTTCTGGTTAACCATTTCCCCTTTGGGACTTAGTCTCTGAGCATTCTTTTGGGATTCTGGTTAATCATTTGCCAATTTTTTAAAAATGTTGCCACTTTTGTTTAATGCTTTCTGGTCAACCTTTCCCTCTTTCAGACTTCACCGCGGCACATTGCTTTAGCCTCCTGGTTAATCATTTCACCCCTTTTAATCATTTTTGCAACTTTTGGTTAACCATTTCCCCCAGCTTCTGGTTAACCATTTCCCCTTTGGGACTTAGTCTCTGAGCATTCTTTTGGGATTCTGGTTAATCATTTGCCAATTTTTAAAAAATGTTGCCACTTTTGTTTAATGCTTTCTGGTCAACCTTTGCCTCTTTCAGACTTCCCCGCGGCACATTGCTTCAGCCTCCTGGTTAATCATTTCACCCCTTTTAATCATTTTTGCAACTTTTGGTTAACCATTTCCCCCAGCTTCTGGTTAACCATTTCCCCTTTGGGACTTAGTCTCTGAGCATTCTTTTGGAATTCTGGTTAATCATTTGCCAATTTTTAAAAAATGTTGCCGCTTTTGTTTAATGCTTTCTGGTCAACCTTTCCCTCTTTCAGACTTCACCGCGGCACATTGCTTTAGCCTCCTGGTTAATCATTTCACCCCTTTTAATCATTTTTGCAACTTTTGGTTAACCATTTCCCCCAGCTTCTGGTTAACCATTTCCCCTTTGGGACTTAGTCTCTGAGCATTCTTTTGGGATTCTGGTTAATCATTTGCCAATTTTTAAAAAATGTTGCCACTTTTGTTTAATGCTTTCTGGTCAACCTTTCCCTCTTTCAGACTTCACCGCGGCACATTGCTTCAGCCTCCTGGTTAATCATTTCACCCCTTTTAATCATTTTTGCAACTTTTGGTTAACCATTTCCCCCAGCTTCTGGTTAACCATTTCCCCTTTGGGACTTAGTCTCTGAGCATTCTTTTGGGATTCTGGTTAATCATTTGCCAATTTTTAAAAAATGTTGCCGCTTTTGTTTAATGCTTTCTGGTCAACCTTTCCCTCTTTCAGACTTCACCGCGGCACATTGCTTTAGCCTCCTGGTTAATCATTTCACCCCTTTTAATCATTTTTGCAACTTTTGGTTAACCATTTCCCCCAGCTTCTGGTTAACCATTTCCCCTTTGGGACTTGGTCTCTGAGCATTCTTTTGGGATTCTGGTTAATCATTTGCCAATTTTTTAAAAATGTTGCCACTTTTGTTTAATGCTTTCTGGTCAACCTTTCCCTCTTTCAGACTTCACCGCGGCACATTGCTTCAGCCTCCTGGTTAATCATTTCACCCCTTTTAATCATTTTTGCAACTTTTGGTTAACCATTTCCCCCAGCTTCTGGTTAACCATTTCCCCTTTGGGACTTAGTCTCTGAGCATTCTTTTGGGATTCTGGTTAATCATTTGCCAATTTTTAAAAAATGTTGCCACTTTTGTTTAATGCTTTCTGGTCAACCTTTCCCTCTTTCAGACTTCACCGCGGCACATTGCTCCAGCCTCCTGGTTAATCATTTCACCCCTTTTAATCATTTTTGCAACTTTTGGTTAACCATTTCCCCCAGCTTCTGGTTAACCATTTCCCCTTTGGGACTTAGTCTCTGAGCATTCTTTTGGGATTCTGGTTAATCATTTGCCAATTTTTTAAAAATGTTGCCGCTTTTGTTTAATGCTTTCCCTGCTTTGTGGTCAAACTTTTCCCCTTTAGGACTTCATCGCCGCACATTATTTTCGAATTCTGGTTAATCATTTCACCCCTTTTAATCATTTTTGCAACTTTTGGTTAACCATTTCCCCCAGCTTCTGGTTAACCATTTCCCCTATGGGACTTAGTCTCTGAGCATTCTTTTGGGATTCTGGTTAATCATTTGCCAATTTTTAAAAAATGTTGCCGCTTTTGTTTAATGCTTTCTGGTCAACCTTTCCCTCTTTCAGACTTCACCGCGGCACATTGCTTTAGCCTCCTGGTTAATCATTTCACCCCTTTTAATCATTTTTGCAACTTTTGGTTAACCATTTCCCCCAGCTTCTGGTTAACCATTTCCCCTTTGGGACTTAGTCTCTGAGCATTCTTTTGGGATTCTGGTTAATCATTTGCCACTTTTTTAAAAATGTTGCCGCTTTTGTTTAATCGTTTCCCTGCTATGTGGTCAACCTTTTCCCCTTTCAGACTTCATCGCCGCGCATTGTTGTCGACTTCTGGTTAATCATTTTTCCCCTTTAAATCTTTTTTTGCCACTTTCGGTTAACCATTTCACCCAGCTTCTGGTTAACCATTTGCCCCATTATACTGAATTTTTCCGCTTTGGTTTAATCATTTCCCTGCTTTCTTGTCAACCTTTTCCCCTTTTGGACTTCGCCGCCGCACTTTGCTTTTGCCTTCTGGTTAAACATTTCTCCCCTTTTAATCCTTTTTCCCACTTTTGGTTCACCAGTTCACCCAGCTTCTGGTTAACCATTTCCCCTTTGGGACTTAAGTCTCTGAGCATTCTTTTGGGATTCTGGTTAACCATTTGCCACTTTTTTAAAAATGTTGCCGCTTTTGTTTAATGCTTTCCCTGCTTTCTGGTCAACCTTTTCCCCTTACGACTTCGCCGCCGCACTTTGCTTTCGCCTTCTGGTTAATCATTTCACCCCTTTTAATCCTTTTTCCCACTTTGGGTTGGACAGTTCACCCAGCTACTGGTTAACCATTTCCCCTTTGGGACTTAAGTCTCTGAGCATTCTTTTGTGATTCTGGTTCACCATTTGTCCCTTTTTAAAAGATATTGCTGCTTTTGATTAAACCTTTCCCTGCTTTGCGGTCGACCTATTCCTCTTTCAGACTTCATCGCCGCACCTTGTTTTCGACATCTGGTTCAACATTTCTCCCCTTTTAATCCTTTTTCCCACTTTTGGTTAAGCAGTTCACCCAGCTTCTGGTTCACCATTTGCCCCTTTTTACTGAATTTTTCTGCTTTTGTTTAATCATTTCCCTGCTTTGCGGTCGACCTATTCCTCTTTCAGACTTCATCGCCGCGCATTGTTTTCGACATCTGGTTCAACATTTCTCCCCTTTTAATCCTCTTTCCCACTTTTGGTTAAGCAGTTCACCCAACTTCTGGTTAACCATTTGCCCCTTCTTACTGAATTTTTCTGCTTTTGTTTAATCATTTCCCTGCTTTATGGTCAACCTTTTCCCCTTTAGGACTTCGCCGCCGCACTTTGCTTTCGCCTTCTGGTTAATCATTTCACAACATTTTAATCCTTTTTCCCACTTTTGGTTAAACAGTTCACCCAGCTTCTGGTTAACCATTTGCCCCTTTGGGACTTAAGTCTCTGAGCATTCTTTTGGGATTCTGGTTCACCATTTGTCCCTTTTTAAAAGATATTGCTGCTTCTGTTTAATCCTTTCCCTGCTTTGCGGTCAACCTTTTCCTCTTTCAGACTTCATCGCCGCGCATTGTTTTCGACATCTGGTTCAACATTTCTCCCCTTTTAATCCTCTTTCCCACTTTTGGTTAAGCAGTTCACCCAACTTCTGGTTCACCACTTGCCCCTTTTTACTGAATTTTTCTGCTTTTGTTTAATCATTTCCCTGCTTTCCGGTCAACCTTTCCCTCTTTCAGACTTAATCGCCGCACATTGTTGTCGACTTCTGGTTGATCAGTTCACCCCTTTTTTATCCTTTTTCCCACTTTGGGTTAAGCAGTTCACCCAGCTTCTGGTTAACCATTTGCCCCTTTGGCACTTAAGTCTCTGAGCATTCTTTTGGGATTCTGGTAAACCATTTGTCCCTTTTTAAAAAATGCTGCTGCTTTTGTTTAATGCTTGCCCTGCTTTGCGGTCGATCATTTCACCCCTTTTAATCCATTTTTGCCACTTTGGGTTAAACAGTTCACACAACTTCTGGTTCACCATTTCACATTTCGGAACTTTTATTCCCACCATTACTTTGGGCTTCTGTTCATCATTTCACGCTGTTTTACAAATCTTTGCCGCTTCACTTTTAATCACAAACCGTGGCTCGCTTTCGGGTGGGGGGGGGGGTAGCGGGTTTGGGCCGGGCACTCGACATCCCGGTGTGCGACCGGGTTCGTTCTGGTACCGCTCGGTGCCCCTCGTCCTGCTCTTGCCGCGGAAGCAAACCAGACGACCGTCGGTCTCACGCCCGAGGGGAGAGGAGGCGGAAAGCGGTTTGCAGCCTTTCGCTGTACCTCCGGCGGGCAGCGCCGCACCTCCGAGTGCTCGGTACCGTTCGCTGCACCTCGTCCGGCCGCACGCAGCGAGCCAAACCCGGAGGAAATCGGCCTGTGCCTTCTCGAGATATGGGCCTCCGGGTGGGACGGACAAACCGGGGCCCCGAGCTCGCTTTCGGCGGCCCGGCACTCGACTTCCCGGTGTCCGAACGTGATCCTTCCGGTACCCTTCGGTGCCCCTTGCCCGACTCTAGCTCCCGTGCTGAAGCGGAGTCGGTCGGCCTGACGGCCTGCCGAGTTAACCAGCGGAAAGCGGTGCGCAGCCTTTCGCTTGCAGCTCCGGCGGGCAGCGCCGCACCTCCGGCTGCTCAGTGCCGTCCGCTGCTCCCCTTCCGGCTGCACGCAGCGAACCATACCCGGAGGAAATCGGCCTCGGCCTTCCGGAGATATGGGCCTGCGAGTGGGACCAATAAATCGGTGCACATTTCCGGCTCGGTTTCCGGCCTCGGCACTATCAGTTCACGCCGTCCGACCGACGTCGTTCTGGCACGGTTCCGTTGCTCCTTGATCCGGTCCAGCCACGGTAATCAGCCGAAGATGGTGGGGGGGACACATTGCCCGCCGAGTTAGCCGGAGGAAATCGGCCTCGGACTTCCTCAGATATCAGCCTCCGGGTGGGACAGACAAACCGGGGACCCGAGCACGCTTTCGGCGGCCCGCTGGTCGACTTCCCGGTGTGCGACCGGGTTCGTTCCGGTACCGTTCGCTGCCCCTCGTCCTGCTCTAGCCGCGGAAACAAACCCGACGACCGTCGGTCTCACGCCCGCGGAGGGAGGTGGCGGAAAGTGGTTTGCAGCCTTTCGCTGTACCTCCGGCGGGCAGCGCCCGACCTCCGAGTGCTCGGTACCGTCCGCTGCGCCTGGTCCGGCCGCACACAACGAGCCATACCCGGTGGAAATCGGCCTGTGCCTTCCAGAGATATGGGCCTCCGGGTGGGACGGACAAACCGGGGCCCCGTGCTCGCTTTCGGCGGCCCGCTAGTCGACTTCCCGGTGTGCGACCGGGTTCCTTCCGGTACCGTTCGCTGCCCCTCGTCCTGCTCTAGCCGCGGAAACAAACCCGACGACCGTCGGTCTCACGCCCGCGGAGGGAGGCGGCGGAAAGTGGTTTGCAGCCTTTCGCTGTACCTCCGGCGGGCAGCGCCCGACCTCCGAGTGCTCGGTACCGTCCGCTGCGCCTGGTCCGGCCGCACACAACGAGCCATACCCGGTGGAAATCGGCCTGTGTCTTCCGGAGATATGGGCCTCCGGGTGGGACGGACAAACCGGGGCCCCGAGCGGTGGCACCCTGCTCGCTTTCGGCGGCCCGGCACTCGACTTCCCGGTGTGCGAACGTCATCGTTCCGGTACCCTTCGGTGCCCCTTGCCCCACTCTAGCTCCGGTGCTAAAGCGGAGTCGGTCGGTCTCACGGACGCCGAGTTAGCAGGCGGAAAGCGGTGCGCAGCCTTTCGCTGTCACTCCGGCGGGCAGCACCGCACCTCCGAGTGCTCGGTACCGAACGCTGCGCCGCCTCCTGCCGCACGCAACGAGCCATACCCGCAGGAAATCGGCCTCGGCGTTCCGGAGTTATCCGCCTCCGAGTGGGCCTGACCAAGCGGGGTGAACTGGAAATCATTAACCAACGTACTTCCATGTTTTCACCCGCAGAGGGCAGCACTCTCTTCTCCGTTTTAAACTGGGCCGACCCGGCTCCGTTTCGAGACCCGGCACTCGACTTCCCGGTGTGCGACCGGGTTCGTTCCGGTACCGTTCGCTGCCCCTCGTCCTGCTCTAGCCGCGGAACTAAACCCGACGACCGTCGGTCTCACGCCCGCGGAGGGAGGCGGCGGAAAGTGGTTTGCAGCCTTTCGCTGTACCTCCGGCGGGCAGCGCCCGACCTCCGAGTGCTCGGTACCGTCCGCTGCGCCTGGTCCGGCCGCACACAACGAGCCATACCCGGTGGAAATCGGCCTGTGCCTTCCGGAGATATGGGCCTCCGGGTGGGACGGACAAACCGGGGCCCCGAGCTCGCTTTCGGCGGCCCGCTAGTCGACTTCCCGGTGTGCGACCGGGTTCCTTCCAGTACCGTTCGCTGCCCCTCGTCCTGCTCTAGCCGCGGAACCAAACCCGACGACCGTCGGTCTCACGCCCGCGGAGGGAGGCGGCGGAAAGTGGTTTGCAGCCTTTCGCTGTACCTCCGGCGGGCAGCGCCGGACCTCCGAGTGCTCGGTACCGTCCGCTGCGCCTGGTCCGGCCGCACGCAACGAGCCATACCCGGAGGAAATCGGCCTGTGCCTTCCGGAGATATGGGCCTCCGGGTGGGACGGACAAACCGGGGCCCCGAGCGGTGGCACCCTGCTCGCTTTCAGCGGCCCGGCACTCGACTTCCCGGTATGCGAACGTGATCGTTCCGGTACCCTTCGGTGCCCCTTGCCCCACTCTAGCTCCGGTGCTAAAGCGGAGTCGGTCGGTCTCACGGACGCCGAGTTACCAGGCGGAAAGCGGTGCGCAGCCTTTCGCTGTCACTCCGGCGGGCAGCACCGCATCTCCGAGTGCTCGGTACCGTACGCTGCGCCGCCTCCTGCCGCACGCAACGAGCCATACCCGGAGGAAATCGGCCTCGGCGTTCCGGAGTTATCCGCCTCCGAGTGGGCCTGACCAAGCGGGGTGAACTGGAAATCATTAACCAACGTACTTCCAGGTTTTCACCCGCAGAGGGCAGCACTCTATTCTCCGTTTTAAATTGGGCTGACCCGGCTCCGTTTCGAGACCCGGCACTCGACTTCCCGGTGTGCGAACGTGATCGTTCCGGTACCCAACCGTGCCCCTTGCCCCACTCTAGCTCCGGCGGTAAAGCGAAGTCGGTCGGTCTCACGGACGCCGAGTTAGCAGGCGGAAAGCGGTGCGCAGCCTTTCGCTGTCACTCCGGCGGGCAGCATCGCACCTCCCAGTGCTCTGTACCGTACGCTGCGCCTCCTCCTGCCGCACGCAACGAGCCATACCCGGAGGAAATCGGCCTCGGCCTTCCTGAGATATCAGCCTCCGAGTGGGCCCGAAGAGTCGGTGGCACCCTGCTCGCTTTCAGCGGCCCGGCACTCGACTTCCCCGTGTGCGAACGTCATCCTTCCGGTACTCAACCGTGCCCCTTGCCCCACTCTAGCTCCGGCGATAAAGCGGAGTCGGTCGGTCTC
>NW_027139568.1:102500-115000 GCF_035084215.1 Heptranchias perlo
TAGCTGAGCCGACGGGGACGGCCGATACGAAGTCATGTACACGCTTGGGGTAAAGCTACAATGGGCCTTTGCAGCCACCGTCGGGCTGGGCACATGGCCTCCCCCCACCATGACGAGGGAGGTTGGCGCCGGTTCCAACCTGGGCTTGCAAGCGGTAATGCATGACAGACAGCCAGCAACAAACAAAAGTCGAAAGGAGCCCACCTTTTGCCAGGCACAGACCGTTAAGGTCACGGACACGCTTGGGTGGTTAAGCTACAGTGACCCTTTCTAGCCGCCTTCGTCGTGTCTGCTGGGCACACATGGCCTTCCCCCCCCTGCCCGTGACAGGGGAGAGGTTGGTGTGCCAGGTCCGACTGGAGTTTGCAAACCATAGCGTTCAAGATACATGCACACACTCAGCCCTCCAGCTCTAAAAGGGTGACGTGTTTTGGTGCTCAGTTGCTAGAGAAATCTCGTGTTCAGCTACCAGAACGGGACTTGCTGTGCACATTCCCGCTCCACTCGAGACGGCAGACACCCAGGCTCTGGAGCTTGAATCGGACCTCTGTTAGACAACACAGGTGGACTTCTCGGCCTCACAAGAGAGCAATACGCCAGCGGGTGAACAGGAGAGTCGTGCCGACAAAACCCACTGACTTTTAAAACTGTCCGTCTGCCACTTGGGACAGAGAGAGGAACCTGACGAGCCTGAACACCAGCCTTGGCTGGACCGCTCGGGCCCTCCCATGTCGGACGCGAGTCGCCAAATCGATCGGAAGAGAGTACCGATTCCTCTCAAAAAGTCTGCGTGCCCGTTATTATAAAAGCAGCCCACCGGCCGCGGTGCCTTGCCCACAAACACACTTGGTGTCTGGGGTGATTCAGAGCCGCCGCGGCTCGAAAGTGTCAACCTGTTTTAAAAGTCATCGCTATGCCGGCACAGGTGACTTTCAAGTTAAAGAGTTCTCTTTATTGGCTTTCAAAAAAATCTGCAAAGTGTCACAGAGATTTTGAGAAACTCTTTTTTTTCTTTATATTATTATAATATAATATAATGTGTATATGTTTTCGAAAAGCATCCACCAGCAATCCATGGTGAGCCTCTCTCTGCTGGCAAGCTCCTCCTGCCTGAGCCCGACGCTGTCGAGGCTCAACACGATTTCAGACTGACAAAGAGTTCGAAATTGCCGCCTGATGTAGCTTTAAATGCTGACAGGTGACTTCCGAGTGCTCTTGTAAAGGTCTCCGCTTTGAAATTGAGAGCCTTTTGCCAAGTGTCACTTTTTCAGGCACTCTTAAAGTGCACCTGGGCTGTCAGAGAAAGCTCTGAAAATCGTGTTCTCGAAAATCTCCGGGTACCCGACCAATCCCTAGGTGCCCGAATGACAAGTGTCAATTCGGCAGGACGGCCTCCCACCTCCGGCCGCAGATGCGTCACTAAATCCCCGCAACGGGGGCTTTCTCATTTCGGCATAGGGGCTTCCGCGGCCAACTCATTAACCTGTGCTCGGACTTTTTGTGCCACAAGTGCAAGGGACCGTTTGCCGGCAGCTACTCGCACCCCCCCGCCCAGGGGGGGAATCCTCTGACCGGAGATCCGAAACGCCGGCCGAATCCATCCCCGTCGGACTTCCGAAGGGGTTCCCTCGACCGACTGACTTCCGAACTCCTTTCTGGGCTTAAACGGGTGGAATTCGGACCGTCTCGCAAGGGAGCCGAAGCCCGCCAGCCCCGGGAGGCCTCGGGGCCGCCGTTTTCAAGCCCGACCAAAAAACCCGAAAAATGGGGAAAAATGGGAAAAATTCCCACTCCCAAAAGGCTTAAAAGTCGGTTGGGCGGCAGCCGGCGGTTCTCTGCAGACCTGGAGGCGCTAGACACAAGTCTGGTAAACAGGCTAACGTAGTTAAAAGTCAATTTGTACTAATATGCAGGTACTCCCCGCAATTCCCCCCGTTAACGGCTGGCTTGGCGAATCAGCGGACGAATTTGAATTCGTGACCGACTCTCTGACACCGAATCGCCGCAAAACGCGTTTCGATTTTTTCGGCTTCGGTACCTCCCATCAGACTTTGACTGGCCATATCTCCGGACTCACGTGTCGCAGCCGGGACCTTCAGGTACCGTTCGACGCGTCTAACCCTGCCCCGTCGAATGGCGCCCCTCGCGGTGTGGTCCGATTTCCGCATTTTGGTCAGATTTGCCTCCAAAGTTTTCAGATTGAGTTGACGAATGCCCCCTACGGGGTAACCTCTTGCCCTTTCGGACATGGTCCCTGTGACTTAATTTCCGCCTTTTGCTCAATCGTTTCCCCATTTATAATTAATTTTAAAAATCGGGTTACTCAGTTCTGGTTTACCAGTTCCCTCTTCGGACTTAGTTTTTGGTTAATCATTTCCGGTTCACCAGTTCCCGTTTTGGACTTAGTCTCTGCGGGCCGTTTCTCATCTTTTGGTTCATCAGTTCCCCTCTTTTAATAATTTTTTGGCTGCTTTCGTTTGATCATTTCCCTGCCTTCTGGGTGACTTTTGCCCCTTAGGACTTCATCGCCGCACATTATTTTCGACTTCTGGTTGATCATTTCACCCCTTTTAATCATTTTTGCAACTTTTGGTTAACCATTTCACCCAGCTTCTGGTTAACCATTTCCCCTTTGGGACTTAGTCTCTGAGCATTCTTTTGGGATTCTGGTTAATCATTTGCCAATTTTTAAAAAATGTTGCCGCTTTTGTTTAATGCTTTCTGGTCAACCTTTCCCTCTTTCAGACTTCACCGCGGCACATTGCTTTAGCCTCCTGGTTAATCATTTCACCCCTTTTAATCATTTTTGCAACTTTTGGTTAACCATTTCCCCCAGCTTCTGGTTAACCATTTCCCCTTTGGGACTTGGTCTCTGAGCATTCTTTTGGGATTCTGGTTAATCATTTGCCAATTTTTTAAAAATGTTGCCACTTTTGTTTAATGCTTTCTGGTCAACCTTTCCCTCTTTCAGACTTCACCGCGGCACATTGCTCCAGCCTCCTGGTTAATCATTTCACCCCTTTTAATCATTTTTGCAACTTTTGGTTAACCATTTCCCCCAGCTTCTGGTTAACCATTTCCCCTTTGGGACTTAGTCTCTGAGCATTCTTTTGGGATTCTGGTTAATCATTTGCCAATTTTTTAAAAATGTTGCCACTTTTGTTTAATGCTTTCTGGTCAACCTTTCCCTCTTTCAGACTTCACCGCGGCACATTGCTTCAGCCTCCTGGTTAATCATTTCACCCCTTTTAATCATTTTTGCAACTTTTGGTTAACCATTTCCCCCAGCTTCTGGTTAACCATTTCCCCTTTGGGACTTAGTCTCTGAGCATTCTTTTGGGATTCTGGTTAATCATTTGCCAATTTTTAAAAATGTTGCCACTTTTGTTTAATGCTTTCTGGTCAACCTTTCCCTCTTTCAGACTTCACCGCGGCACATTGCTTCAGCCTCCTGGTTAATCATTTCACCCCTTTTAATCATTTTTGCAACTTTTGGTTAACCATTTCCCCCAGCTTCTGGTTAACCATTTCCCCTTTGGGACTTAGTCTCTGAGCATTCTTTTGGGATTCTGGTTAATCATTTGCCAATTTTTAAAAAATGTTGCCGCTTTTGTTTAATGCTTTCTGGTCAACCTTTCCCTCTTTCAGACTTCACCGCGGCACATTGCTTTAGCCTCCTGGTTAATCATTTCACCCCTTTTAATCATTTTTGCAACTTTTGGTTAACCATTTCCCCCAGCTTCTGGTTAACCATTTCCCCTTTGGGACTTAGTCTCTGAGCATTCTTTTGGGATTCTGGTTAATCATTTGCCAATTTTAAAAAATGTTGCCACTTTTGTTTAATGCTTTCTGGTCAACCTTTCCCTCTTTCAGACTTCACCGCGGCACATTGCTTCAGCCTCCTGGTTAATCATTTCACCCCTTTTAATCATTTTTGCAACTTTTGGTTAACCATTTCCCCCAGCTTCTGGTTAACCATTTCCCCTTTGGGACTTAGTCTCTGAGCATTCTTTTGGGATTCTGGTTAATCATTTGCCAATTTTTAAAAAATGTTGCCGCTTTTGTTTAATGCTTTCTGGTCAACCTTTCCCTCTTTCAGACTTCACCGCGGCACATTGCTTTAGCCTCCTGGTTAATCATTTCACCCCTTTTAATCATTTTTGCAACTTTTGGTTAACCATTTCCCCCAGCTTCTGGTTAACCATTTCCCCTTTGGGACTTGGTCTCTGAGCATTCTTTTGGGATTCTGGTTAATCATTTGCCAATTTTTTAAAAATGTTGCCACTTTTGTTTAATGCTTTCTGGTCAACCTTTCCCTCTTTCAGACTTCACCGCGGACATTGCTTCAGCCTCCTGGTTAATCATTTCACCCCTTTTAATCATTTTTGCAACTTTTGGTTAACCATTTCCCCCAGCTTCTGGTTAACCATTTCCCCTTTGGGACTTAGTCTCTGAGCATTCTTTTGGGATTCTGGTTAATCATTTGCCAATTTTTAAAAAATGTTGCCACTTTTGTTTAATGCTTTCTGGTCAACCTTTCCCTCTTTCAGACTTCACCGCGGCACATTGCTTTAGCCTCCTGGTTAATCATTTCACCCCTTTTAATCATTTTTGCAACTTTTGGTTAACCATTTCCCCCAGCTTCTGGTTAACCATTTCCCCCTTGGGGACTTGGTCTCTGAGCATTCTTTTGGGATTCTGGTTAATCATTTGCCAATTTTTTAAAAATGTTGCCACTTTTGTTTAATGCTTTCTGGTCAACCTTTCCCTCTTTCAGACTTCACCGCGGCACATTGCTTCAGCCTCCTGGTTAATCATTTCACCCCTTTTAATCATTTTTGCACTTTGGTTAACCATTTCCCCCAGCTTCTGGTTAACATTTCCCCTTTGGGACTTTGTCTCTGAGCATTCTTTTGGGATTCTGGTAATCATTTGCCAATTTTTAAAAATGTTGCCACTTTGTTTAATGCTTTCTGGTCAACCTTTCCCTCTTTCAGACTTCACCGCGGCACATTGCTCCAGCCTCCTGGTTAATCATTTCACCCCTTTTAATCATTTTGCAACTTTGGTTAACCATTTCCCCCAGCTTCTGGTTAACCATTTCCCCTTTGGGACTTAGTCTCTGAGCATTCTTTTGGGATTCTGGTTAATCATTTGCCAATTTTTTAAAAATGTTGCCGCTTTTGTTTAATGCTTTCTGGTCAACCTTTCCCTCTTTCAGACTTCACCGCGGCACATTGCTTTAGCCTCCTGGTTAATCATTTCACCCCTTTTAATCATTTTTGCAACTTTTGGTTAACCATTTCCCCCAGCTTCTGGTTAACCATTTCCCCTTTGGGACTTAGTCTCTGAGCATTCTTTTGGGATTCTGGTTAATCATTTGCAATTTTTAAAAAATGTTGCCACTTTTGTTAATGCTTTCTGGTCAACCTTTGCCTCTTTCAGACTTCCCCCGCGGCACATTGCTTCAGCCTCCTGGTTAATCATTTCACCCCTTTTAATCATTTTTGCAACTTTTGGTTAACCATTTCCCCCAGCTTCTGGTTAACCATTTCCCCTTTGGACTTAGTCTCTGAGCATTCTTTGGAATTCTGGTTAATCTATTTGCCAATTTTTAAAAAATGTTGCCGCTTTTGTTTAATGCTTTCTGGTCAACCTTTCCTCTTTCAGACTCACCGCGGCACATTGCCTTTAGCCTCCTGGTTAATCATTTCACCCCTTTTAATCATTTTTGCAACTTTTGGTTAACCATTTCCCCCAGCTTCTGGTTAACCATTTCCCCTTTGGGACTTAGTCTCTGAGCATTCTTTTGGGATCTGGTTAATCATTTGCCACTTTTTAAAAAATGTTGCCGCTTTTGTTTAATGCTTCTGGTCAACCTTTCCTCTTTCAGACTTCACCGCGGCACATTGCTTTAGCCTCCTGGTTAATCAATTTCACCCCTTTTAATCATTTTTGCAACTTTTGGTTAACCATTTCCCCAGCTTCTGGTTAACCATTTCCCCTTTGGGACTCAGTCTCTGAGCATTCTTTTGGATTCTGGTTAATCATTTGCCACTTTTTTAAAATGTTGCCGCTTTTGTTTAATGCTTCTGGTCAACCTTTCCCTCTTTCAGACTTCACCGCGGCACATTGCTTTAGCCTCCTGGTTAATCATTTCACCCCTTTTAATCATTTTTGCAACTTTTGGTTAACCATTTCCCCAGCTTCTGGTTAACCATTTCCCCTTTGGGACTTAGTCTCTGAGCATTCTTTTGGGATTCTGGTTAATCATTTGCCAATTTTTAAAAATGTTGCCGCTTTTGTTAATGCTTTCCCTGCTTTGTGGTCAAACTTTTCCCCTTTAGGACTCATCGCCGCACATTATTTTCGAATCTGGTTAATCATTTCACCCCTTTTATCATTTTTGCAACTTTTGGTTAACCATTTCCCCAGCTTCTGTTAACCATTTCCCCTATGGGACTTAGTCTCTGAGCATTCTTTTGGATTCTGGTTAATCATTTGCCAATTTTTAAAAATGTTGCCGCTTTTGTTTAATGCTTTCTGGTCAACCTTTCCTCTTCAGACTTCACCGCGGCACATTGCTTTAGCCTCCTGGTTAATCATTTCACCCCTTTTAATCATTTTTGCAACTTTTGGTTAACCATTTCCCCCAGCTTCTGGTTAACCATTTCCCCTTTGGGACTTAGTCTCTGAGCATTCTTTTGGGATTCTGGTTAATCATTTGCCACTTTTTTAAAAATGTTGCCGCTTTTGTTTAATCGTTTCCCTGCTATGTGGTCAACCTTTTCCCCTTTCAGACTTCATCGCCGCGCATTGTTGTCGACTTCTGGTTAATCATTTTTCCCCTTTAAATCTTTTTTTGCCACTTTCGGTTAACCATTTCACCCAGCTTCTGGTTAACCTTTGCCCCATTATACTGAATTTTCCGCTTTGGTTAATCATTTCCCTGCTTTCTTGTCAACCTTTTCCCCTTTTGGACCTTCGCCGCCGCACTTTGCTTTTGCCTTCTGGTTAAACATTTCTCCCCTTTTAATCCTTTTTCCCACTTTTGGTTCACCAGTCACCCAGCTTCTGGTTAACCATTTCCCCTTTGGGACTTAAGTCTCTGAGCATTCTTTTGGGATTCTGGTTAACCATTTGCCACTTTTTTAAAATGTTGCCGCTTTTGTTTAATGCTTTCCCTGCTTTCTGGTCAACCTTTTCCCCTTACGACTTCGCCGCCGCACTTTGCTTTCGCCTTCTGGTTAATCATTTCACCCTTTTAATCCTTTTTCCCACTTTGGGTTGGACAGTTCACCCAGCTACTGGTTAACCATTTCCCCTTTGGGACTTAAGTCTCTGAGCATTCTTTTGTGATTCTGGTTCACCATTTGTCCCTTTTTAAAAGATATTGCTGCTTTGATTAAACCTTTCCCTGCTTTGCGGTCGACCTATTCCTCTTTCAGACTTCATCGCCGCACCTTGTTTTCGACATCTGGTTCAACATTTCTCCCCTTTTAATCCTTTTTCCCACTTTGGTTAAGCAGTTCACCAGCTTCTGGTTCACCATTTGCCCCTTTTTACTGAATTTTCTGCTTTTGTTTAATCATTTCCCTGCTTTGCGGTCGACCTATTCCTCTTTCAGACTTCATCGCCGCGCATTGTTTTCGACATCTGGTTCAACATTTCTCCCCTTTTAATCCTCTTTCCACTTTTGGTTAAGCAGTTCACCAACTTCTGGTTAACCATTTGCCCCTTCTTACTGAATTTTTCTGCTTTTGTTTAATCATTTCCCTGCTTTATGGTCAACCTTTTCCCCTTTAGGACTCGCCGCCGCACTTTGCTTTCGCCTTCTGTTAATCATTTCACAACATTTTAATCCTTTTTCCCACTTTTGGTTAAACAGTTCACCCAGCTTCTGGTTAACCATTTGCCCCTTTGGGACTTAAGTCTCTGAGCATTCTTTTGGGATTCTGGTTCACCATTTGTCCCTTTTTAAAAGATATTGCTGCTTCTGTTTAATCCTTTCCCTGCTTTGCGGTCAACCTTTTCCTCTTTCAGACTTCATCGCCGCGCATTGTTTCGACATCTGGTTCAACATTTCTCCCCTTTTAATCCTCTTTCCCACTTTGGTTAAGCAGTTCACCCAACTTCTGGTTCACCACTTGCCCCTTTTTACTGAATTTTTCTGCTTTTGTTTAATCATTTCCCTGCTTTCCGGTCAACCTTCCCTCTTTCAGACTTAATCGCCGCACATTGTTGTCGACTTCTGGTTGATCAGTTCACCCCTTTTTTATCCTTTTTCCCACTTTGGGTTAAGCAGTTCACCCAGCTTCTGGTTAACCATTTGCCCCTTTGGCACTTAAGTCTCTGAGCTTCTTTGGGATTCTGGTAAACCATTTGTCCCTTTTTAAAAAATGCTGCTGCTTTTGTTTAATGCTTGCCCTGCTTTGCGGTCGATCATTTCACCCTTTTAATCCATTTTGCCACTTTGGGTTAAACAGTTTCACACAACTTCTGGTTCACCATTTCACATTTCGGAACTTTTATTCCCACCATTACTTGGGCTTCTGGTTCATCATTTCACGCTGTTTTACAAATCTTTGCCGCTTCACTTTTAATCCACAAACCGTGGCTCGCTTTCGGGTGGGGGGGGGGGTAGCGGGTTTGGGCCGGGCACTCGACATCCGGTGTGCGACCGGGTTCGTTCGGTACCGCTCGGTGCCCCTCGTCCTGCTCTTGCCGCGGAAGCAAACCAGACGACCGTCGGTCTCACGCCCGAGGGGAGAGGAGGCGGAAAGCGGTTTGCAGCCTTTCGCTGTACCTCCGGCGGGCAGCGCCGCACCTCCGAGTGCTCGGTACCGTTCGCTGCACCTCGTCCGGCCGCACGCAGCGAGCCAAACCCGGAGGAAATCGGCCCTGTGCCTTCTCGAGATATGGGCCTCCGGGTGGGACGGACAAACCGGGGCCCCGAGCTCGCTTTCGGCGGCCGGCACTCGACTTCCCGGTGTCCGAACGTGATCCTTCCGGTACCCTTCGGTGCCCCTTGCCCGACTCTAGCTCCCGTGCTGAAGCGGAGTCGGTCGGCCTGACGGCCTGCCGAGTTAACCAGCGGAAAGCGGTGCGCAGCCTTTCGCTTGCAGCTCCGGCGGGCAGCGCCGCACCTCCGGCTGCTCAGTGCCGTCCGCTGCTCCCCTTCCGGCTGCACGCAGCGAACCATACCCGGAGGAAATCGGCCTCGGCCTTCCGGAGATATGGGCCTGCGAGTGGGACCAATAAATCGGTGCACATTTCCGGCTCGGTTTCCGGCTCGGCACTATCAGTTCACGCCGTCCGACCGACGTCGTTCTGGCACGGTTCCGTTGCTCCTTGATCCGGTCCAGCCACGGTAATCAGCCGAAGATGGTGGGGGGGACACATTGCCCGCCGAGTTAGCCGGAGGAAATCGGCCTCGGACTTCCTCAGATATCAGCCTCCGGGTGGGACAGACAAACCGGGGACCCGAGCACGCTTTCGGCGGCCCGCTGGTCGACTTCCCGGTGTGCGACCGGGTTCGTTCCGGGTACCGTTCGCTGCCCCTCGTCCTGCTCTAGCCGCGGAAACAAACCCGACGACCGTCGGTCTCACGCCCGCGGAGGGAGGTGGCGGAAAGTGGTTTGCAGCCTTTCGCTGTACCTCCGGCGGGCAGCGCCCGACCTCCGAGTGCTCGGTACCGTCCGCTGCGCCTGGTCCGGCCGCACACAACGAGCCATACCCGGTGGAAATCGGCCTGTGCCTTCCAGAGATATGGGCCTCCGGGTGGGACGGACAAACCGGGGCCCCGTGCTCGCTTTCGGCGGCCCGCTAGTCGACTTCCCGGTGTGGCGACCGGGATCCTTCCGGTACCGTTCGCTGCCCCTCGTCCTGCTCTAGCCGCCGGAAACAACCCGACGACCGTCGGTCTCACGCCCGCGGAGGGAGGCGGCGGAAGTGGTTTGCAAGCCTTCGCTGTACCTCCGGCGGGCAGCGCCCGACTCCGAGTGCTCGGTACCGTCCGCTGCGCCTGGTCCGGCCGCACACAACGAGCCATACCCGGTGGAAATCGGCCTGTGTCTTCCGGAGATATGGGCCTCCGGGTGGGACGGACAAACCGGGGCCCCGAGCGTGGCACCCTGCTCGCTTTCGGCGGCCCCGGCACTCGACTTCCCGGTGTGCGAACGTCATCGTTCCGGTACCCTTCGGTGCCCCTTGCCCCACTCTAGCTCCGGTGCTAAAGCGGAGTCGGTCGGTCTCACGGACGCCGAGTTAGCAGGCGGAAAGCGGTGCGCAGCCTTTCGCTGTCACTCCGGCGGGCAGCACCGCACCTCCGAGTGCTCGTACCGAACGCTGCGCCCGCCTCCTGCCGCACGCAACGAGCCATACCCGCAGGAAATCGGCCTCGGCGTTCCGGAGTTATCCGCCTCCGAGTGGGCCTGACCAAGCGGGGTTGAACTGGAAATCATTAACCAACGTACTTCCATGTTTTCACCCGCAGGGGCAGCACTCTCTTCTCCGTTTTAAACTGGGCCGACCCGGCTTCCGTTTCGAGACCCGGCACTCGACTTCCCGGTGTGCGACCGGGTTCGTTCCGGTACCGTTCGCTGCCCCTCGTCCTGCTCTAGCCGCGGAACTAAACCCGACGACCGTCGGTCTCACGCCCGCGGAGGGAGGCGGCGGAAAGTGGTTTGCAGCCTTTCGCTGTACCTCCGGCGGGCAGCGCCCGACCTCCGAGTGCTCGGTACCGTCCGCTGCGCCTGGTCCGGCCGCACACAACGAGCCATACCCGGTGGAATCGGCCTGTGCCTTCCGGAGATATGGGCCTCCGGGTGGGACGGACAAACCGGGGCCCGAGCTCGCTTCGGCGGCCCGCTAGTCGACTTCCCGGTGTGCGACCGGGTTCCTTCCAGTACCGTTCGCTGCCCCTCGTCCTGCTCTAGCCGCGGAACCAAACCCGACGACCGTCGGTCTCACGCCCGCGGAGGGAGGCGGCGGAAAGTGGTTTGCAGCCTTTCGCTGTACCTCCGGCGGGCAGCGCCGGACCTCCGAGTGCTCGGTACCGTCCGCTGCGCCTGGTCCGGCCGCACGCAACGAGCCATACCCGGAGGAAATCGGCCTGTGCTTCCGGAGATATGGGCCTCCGGGTGGGACGGACAAACCGGGGCCCCGAGCGGTGGCACCCTGCTCGCTTTCAGCGGCCCGGCACTCGACTTCCCGGTATGCGACGTGATCGTTCCGGTACCCTCGGTGCCCTTGCCCCACTCTAGCTCCGGTTGCTAAAGCGGAGTCGGTCGGTCTCACGGACGCCGAGTTACCAGGCGGAAGCGGTGCGCAGCCTTTCGCTGTCACTCCGGCGGGCAGCACCGCATCTCCGAGTGCTCGGTACCGTACGCTGCGCCGCCTCCTGCCGCACGCAACGAGCCATACCCGGAGGAAATCGGCCTCGGCGTTCCGGAGTTATCCGCCTCCGAGTGGGCCTGACCAAGCGGGGTGAACTGGAAATCATTAACCAACGTACTTCCAGGTTTTCACCCGCAGAGGGCAGCACTCTATTCTCCGTTTTAAATTGGGCTGACCCGGCTCCGTTTCGAGACCCGGCACTCGACTTCCCGGTGTGCGAACGTGATCGTTCCGGTACCCAACCGTGCCCCTTGCCCACTCTAGCTCCGGCGGTAAGCGAAGTCGGTCGGTCTCACGGACGCCGAGTTAGCAGGCGGAAAGCGGTGCGCAGCCTTTCGCTGTCACTCCGGCGGGCAGCATCGCACCTCCCAGTGCTCTGTACCGTACGCTGCGCCTCCTCCTGCCGCACGCAACGAGCCATACCCGGAGGAAATCGGCCTCGGCCTTCCTGAGATATCAGCCTCCGAGTGGGCCCGAAGAGTCGGTGGCACCCTGCTCGCTTTCAGCGGCCCGCACTCGACTTCCCCGTGTGCGAACGTCATCCTTCCGGTACTCAACCGTGCCCCTTGCCCCACTCTAGCTCCGGCGATAAAGCGGAGTCGGTCGGTCTCACGGACGCCGAGTTACCAGGCGGAAAGCGGTGCGCAGCCTTTCGCTGTCACTCCGGCGGGCAGCACCGCACCTCCCAGTGCTCGGTACCGTACGCTGCGCCTCCTCCTGCCGCACGCAACGAGGCCATACCCGGAGGAAATCGGCCTCGGCCTTCCTGAGATATCAGCCTCCAAACGGGCGTCACAAATCAGGGCACATGGTCAGCTGCAAAGCAGCGTCATTACAACCTCTCACTGCACCCCACACGACATTCCGCTTGCCTGCCTGCGCTGCCTACTCTCACCAGCGAAACAAAGTCAGGATAACACCCAATGCAAGCAGCTCCCTTCCGGCCAACCAACCCACACCAATCCCCTTGCCTGCCTCCCACAAATTCCACCAGCCAGGCAAAGTCAAAATCAACCCACAATAAACGCACTCCACAACGGCCATCGACCGCTATACACCCCCTTGGGCGACTATTAAGCCCGAGAACACTAACTGTAACCAAC
>NW_027139568.1:125000-137500 GCF_035084215.1 Heptranchias perlo
TCCCATGTCGGACGCGAGTCGCCAAATCGATCGGAAGAGAGTACCGATTCCTCTCAAAAAGTCTGCGTGCCCGTTATTATAAAAGCAGCCCACCGGCCGCGGTGCCTTGCCCACAAACACACTTGGTGTCTGGGGTGATTCAGAGCCGCCGCGGCTCGAAAGTGTCAACCTGTTTTAAAAGTCATCGCTATGCCGGCACAGGTGACTTTCAAGTTAAAGAGTTCTCTTTATTGGCTTTCAAAAAAATCTGCAAAGTGTCACAGAGATTTTGAGAAACTCTTTTTTTTCTTTATATTATTATAATATAATATAATGTGTATATGTTTTCGAAAAGCATCCACCAGCAATCCATGGTGAGCCTCTCTCTGCTGGCAAGCTCCTCCTGCCTGAGCCCGACGCTGTCGAGGCTCAACACGATTTCAGACTGACAAAGAGTTCGAAAATTGCCGCCTGATGTAGCTTTAAATGCTGACAGGTGACTTCCGAGTGCTCTTGTAAAGGTCTCCGCTTTGAAATTGAGAGCCTTTTGCCAAGTGTCACTTTTTCAGGCACTCTTAAAGTGCACCTGGGCTGTCAGAGAAAGCTCTGAAAATCGTGTTCTCGAAAATCTCCGGGTACCCGACCAATCCCTAGGTGCCCGAATGACAAGTGTCAATTCGGCAGGACGGCCTCCCACCTCCGGCCGCAGATGCGTCACTAAATCCCCGCAAAGGGGGCTTTCTCATTTCGGCATAGGGGCTTCCGCGGCCAACTCATTAACCTGTGCTCGGACTTTTTGTGCCACAAGTGCAAGGGACCGTTTGCCGGCAGCTACTCGCACCCCCCCGCCCAGGGGGGGAATCCTCTGACCGGAGATCCGAAACGCCGGCCGAATCCATCCCCGTCGGACTTCCGAAGGGGTTCCCTCGACCGACTGACTTCCGAACTCCTTTCTGGGCTTAAACGGGTGGAATTCGGACCCTCTCGCAAGGGAGCCGAAGCCCGCCAGCCCCGGGAGGCCTCGGGGCCGCCGTTTTCAAGCCCGACCAAAAAACCCGAAAAATGGGGAAAAATGGGAAAAATTCCCACTCCCAAAAGGCTTAAAAGTCGGTTGGGCGGCAGCCCGGGTCGGTCTCTGCAGACCTGGAGGCGCTAGACACAAGTCTGGTAAACAGGCTAAGTCTCGACATGCCACCTCTTACTATCCTGCAGGTACCCCGCCAATCCCCCCGGAACCGGCTGGCAATTGGCGAATCAGCGGGACGAATTTGAATTCGTGACCGACTCTCTGACACCGAATCGCCGCAAACGCGTTTCGATTTTTCGGCTTCGGTACCTCCCATCAGACTTTGACTGGCCATATCTCCGGACTCACGTGTCGCAGCCGGGACCTTCAGGTACCGTTCGACGCGTCTAACCCTGCCCCGTCGAATGGCGCCCCTCGCGGTGTGGTCCGATTTCCGCATTTTGGTCAGATTTGCCTCCAAATTTTTCAGATTGAGTTGACGAATGCCCCCTACGGGGTAACCTCTTGCCCTTTCGGACATGGTCCCTGTGACTTAATTTCCGCCTTTTGCTCAATCGTTTCCCCATTTATAATTAATTTTAAAAATCGGGTTACTCAGTTCTGGTTTACCAGTTCCCTCTTCGGACTTAGTTTTTGGTTAATCATTTCCGGTTCACCAGTTCCCGTTTTGGACTTAGTCTCTGCGGGCCGTTTCTCATCTTTTGGTTCATCAGTTCCCCTCTTTTAATAATTTTTTGGCTGCTTTCGTTTGATCATTTCCCTGCCTTCTGGGTGACTTTTGCCCCTTAGGACTTCATCGCCGCACATTATTTTCGACTTCTGGTTGATCATTTCACCCCTTTTAATCATTTTTGCAACTTTTGGTTAACCATTTCACCCAGCTTCTGGTTAACCATTTCCCCTTTGGGACTTAGTCTCTGAGCATTCTTTTGGGATTCTGGTTAATCATTTGCCAATTTTTAAAAAATGTTGCCGCTTTTGTTTAATGCTTTCTGGTCAACCTTTCCCTCTTTCAGACTTCACCGCGGCACATTGCTTTAGCCTCCTGGTTAATCATTTCACCCCTTTTAATCATTTTTGCAACTTTTGGTTAACCATTTCCCCCAGCTTCTGGTTAACCATTTCCCCTTTGGGACTTGGTCTCTGAGCATTCTTTTGGGATTCTGGTTAATCATTTGCCAATTTTTTAAAAATGTTGCCACTTTTGTTTAATGCTTTCTGGTCAACCTTTCCCTCTTTCAGACTTCACCGCGGCACATTGCTTCAGCCTCCTGGTTAATCATTTCACCCCTTTTAATCATTTTTGCAACTTTTGGTTAACCATTTCCCCCAGCTTCTGGTTAACCATTTCCCCTTTGGGACTTAGTCTCTGAGCATTCTTTTGGGATTCTGGTTAATCATTTGCCAATTTTTAAAAAATGTTGCCACTTTTGTTTAATGCTTTCTGGTCAACCTTTCCCTCTTTCAGACTTCACCGCGGCACATTGCTCCAGCCTCCTGGTTAATCATTTCACCCCTTTTAATCATTTTTGCAACTTTTGGTTAACCATTTCCCCCAGCTTCTGGTTAACCATTTCCCCTTTGGGACTTAGTCTCTGAGCATTCTTTTGGGATTCTGGTTAATCATTTGCCAATTTTTTAAAAATGTTGCCACTTTTGTTTAATGCTTTCTGGTCAACCTTTCCCTCTTTCAGACTTCACCGCGGCACATTGCTTTAGCCTCCTGGTTAATCATTTCACCCCTTTTAATCATTTTTGCAACTTTTGGTTAACCATTTCCCCCAGCTTCTGGTTAACCATTTCCCCTTTGGGACTTAGTCTCTGAGCATTCTTTTGGGATTCTGGTTAATCATTTGCCAATTTTTAAAAAATGTTGCCACTTTTGTTTAATGCTTTCTGGTCAACCTTTCCCTCTTTCAGACTTCACCGCGGCACATTGCTTCAGCCTCCTGGTTAATCATTTCACCCCTTTTAATCATTTTTGCAACTTTTGGTTAACCATTTCCCCCAGCTTCTGGTTAACCATTTCCCCTTTGGGACTTAGTCTCTGAGCATTCTTTTGGGATTCTGGTTAATCATTTGCCAATTTTTAAAAAATGTTGCCGCTTTTGTTTAATGCTTTCTGGTCAACCTTTCCCTCTTTCAGACTTCACCGCGGCACATTGCTTTAGCCTCCTGGTTAATCATTTCACCCCTTTTAATCATTTTTGCAACTTTTGGTTAACCATTTCCCCCAGCTTCTGGTTAACCATTTCCCCTTTGGGACTTGGTCTCTGAGCATTCTTTTGGGATTCTGGTTAATCATTTGCCAATTTTTTAAAAATGTTGCCACTTTTGTTTAATGCTTTCTGGTCAACCTTTCCCTCTTTCAGACTTCACCGCGGCACATTGCTTCAGCCTCCTGGTTAATCATTTCACCCCTTTTAATCATTTTTGCAACTTTTGGTTAACCATTTCCCCCAGCTTCTGGTTAACCATTTCCCCTTTGGGACTTAGTCTCTGAGCATTCTTTTGGGATTCTGGTTAATCATTTGCCAATTTTTAAAAAATGTTGCCACTTTTGTTTAATGCTTTCTGGTCAACCTTTCCCTCTTTCAGACTTCACCGCGGCACATTGCTCCAGCCTCCTGGTTAATCATTTCACCCCTTTTAATCATTTTTGCAACTTTTGGTTAACCATTTCCCCCAGCTTCTGGTTAACCATTTCCCCTTTGGGACTTAGTCTCTGAGCATTCTTTTGGGATTCTGGTTAATCATTTGCCAATTTTTTAAAAATGTTGCCACTTTTGTTTAATGCTTTCTGGTCAACCTTTCCCTCTTTCAGACTTCACCGCGGCACATTGCTTTAGCCTCCTGGTTAATCATTTCACCCCTTTTAATCATTTTTGCAACTTTTGGTTAACCATTTCCCCCAGCTTCTGGTTAACCATTTCCCCTTTGGGACTTAGTCTCTGAGCATTCTTTTGGGATTCTGGTTAATCATTTGCCAATTTTTAAAAAATGTTGCCACTTTTGTTTAATGCTTTCTGGTCAACCTTTGCCTCTTTCAGACTTCCCCGCGGCACATTGCTTCAGCCTCCTGGTTAATCATTTCACCCCTTTTAATCATTTTTGCAACTTTTGGTTAACCATTTCCCCCAGCTTCTGGTTAACCATTTCCCCTTTGGGACTTAGTCTCTGAGCATTCTTTTGGAATTCTGGTTAATCATTTGCCAATTTTTAAAAAATGTTGCCGCTTTTGTTTAATGCTTTCTGGTCAACCTTTCCCTCTTTCAGACTTCACCGCGGCACATTGCTTTAGCCTCCTGGTTAATCATTTCACCCCTTTTAATCATTTTTGCAACTTTTGGTTAACCATTTCCCCCAGCTTCTGGTTAACCATTTCCCCTTTGGGACTTAGTCTCTGAGCATTCTTTTGGGATTCTGGTTAATCATTTGCCACTTTTTAAAAAATGTTGCCGCTTTTGTTTAATGCTTTCTGGTCAACCTTTCCCTCTTTCAGACTTCACCGCGGCACATTGCTTTAGCCTCCTGGTTAATCATTTCACCCCTTTTAATCATTTTTGCAACTTTTGGTTAACCATTTCCCCCAGCTTCTGGTTAACCATTTCCCCTTTGGGACTCAGTCTCTGAGCATTCTTTTGGGATTCTGGTTAATCATTTGCCACTTTTTTAAAAATGTTGCCGCTTTTGTTTAATGCTTTCTGGTCAACCTTTCCCTCTTTCAGACTTCACCGCGGCACATTGCTTTAGCCTCCTGGTTAATCATTTCACCCCTTTTAATCATTTTTGCAACTTTTGGTTAACCATTTCCCCCAGCTTCTGGTTAACCATTTCCCCTTTGGGACTTAGTCTCTGAGCATTCTTTTGGGATTCTGGTTAATCATTTGCCAATTTTTAAAAAATGTTGCCGCTTTTGTTTAATGCTTTCTGGTCAACCTTTCCCTCTTTCAGACTTCACCGCGGCACATTGCTTTAGCCTCCTGGTTAATCATTTCACCCCTTTTAATCATTTTTGCAACTTTTGGTTAACCATTTCCCCCAGCTTCTGGTTAACCATTTCCCCTTTGGGACTTAGTCTCTGAGCATTCTTTTGGGATTCTGGTTAATCATTTGCCAATTTTTAAAAAATGTTGCCGCTTTTGTTTAATGCTTTCCCTGCTTTGTGGTCAAACTTTTCCCCTTTAGGACTTCATCGCCGCACATTATTTTCGAATTCTGGTTAATCATTTCACCCCTTTTAATCATTTTTGCAACTTTTGGTTAACCATTTCCCCCAGCTTCTGGTTAACCATTTCCCCTATGGGACTTAGTCTCTGAGCATTCTTTTGGGATTCTGGTTAATCATTTGCCAATTTTTAAAAAATGTTGCCGCTTTTGTTTAATGCTTTCTGGTCAACCTTTCCCTCTTTCAGACTTCACCGCGGCACATTGCTTTAGCCTCCTGGTTAATCATTTCACCCCTTTTAATCATTTTTGCAACTTTTGGTTAACCATTTCCCCCAGCTTCTGGTTAACCATTTCCCCTTTGGGACTTAGTCTCTGAGCATTCTTTTGGGATTCTGGTTAATCATTTGCCACTTTTTTAAAAATGTTGCCGCTTTTGTTTAATCGTTTCCCTGCTATGTGGTCAACCTTTTCCCCTTTCAGACTTCATCGCCGCGCATTGTTGTCGACTTCTGGTTAATCATTTTTCCCCTTTAAATCTTTTTTTGCCACTTTCGGTTAACCATTTCACCCAGCTTCTGGTTAACCATTTGCCCCATTATACTGAATTTTTCCGCTTTGGTTTAATCATTTCCCTGCTTTCTTGTCAACCTTTTCCCCTTTTGGACTTCGCCGCCGCACTTTGCTTTTGCCTTCTGGTTAAACATTTCTCCCCTTTTAATCCTTTTTCCCACTTTTGGTTCACCAGTTCACCCAGCTTCTGGTTAACCATTTCCCCTTTGGGACTTAAGTCTCTGAGCATTCTTTTGGGATTCTGGTTAACCATTTGCCACTTTTTTAAAAATGTTGCCGCTTTTGTTTAATGCTTTCCCTGCTTTCTGGTCAACCTTTTCCCCTTACGACTTCGCCGCCGCACTTTGCTTTCGCCTTCTGGTTAATCATTTCACCCCTTTTAATCCTTTTTCCCACTTTGGGTTGGACAGTTCACCCAGCTACTGGTTAACCATTTCCCCTTTGGGACTTAAGTCTCTGAGCATTCTTTTGTGATTCTGGTTCACCATTTGTCCCTTTTTAAAAGATATTGCTGCTTTTGATTAAACCTTTCCCTGCTTTGCGGTCGACCTATTCCTCTTTCAGACTTCATCGCCGCACCTTGTTTTCGACATCTGGTTCAACATTTCTCCCCTTTTAATCCTTTTTCCCACTTTTGGTTAAGCAGTTCACCCAGCTTCTGGTTCACCATTTGCCCCTTTTTACTGAATTTTTCTGCTTTTGTTTAATCATTTCCCTGCTTTGCGGTCGACCTATTCCTCTTTCAGACTTCATCGCCGCGCATTGTTTTCGACATCTGGTTCAACATTTCTCCCCTTTTAATCCTCTTTCCCACTTTTGGTTAAGCAGTTCACCCAACTTCTGGTTAACCATTTGCCCCTTCTTACTGAATTTTTCTGCTTTTGTTTAATCATTTCCCTGCTTTATGGTCAACCTTTTCCCCTTTAGGACTTCGCCGCCGCACTTTGCTTTCGCCTTCTGGTTAATCATTTCACAACATTTTAATCCTTTTTCCCACTTTTGGTTAAACAGTTCACCCAGCTTCTGGTTAACCATTTGCCCCTTTGGGACTTAAGTCTCTGAGCATTCTTTTGGGATTCTGGTTCACCATTTGTCCCTTTTTAAAAGATATTGCTGCTTCTGTTTAATCCTTTCCCTGCTTTGCGGTCAACCTTTTCCTCTTTCAGACTTCATCGCCGCGCATTGTTTTCGACATCTGGTTCAACATTTCTCCCCTTTTAATCCTCTTTCCCACTTTTGGTTAAGCAGTTCACCCAACTTCTGGTTCACCACTTGCCCCTTTTTACTGAATTTTTCTGCTTTTGTTTAATCATTTCCCTGCTTTCCGGTCAACCTTTCCCTCTTTCAGACTTAATCGCCGCACATTGTTGTCGACTTCTGGTTGATCAGTTCACCCCTTTTTTATCCTTTTTCCCACTTTGGGTTAAGCAGTTCACCCAGCTTCTGGTTAACCATTTGCCCCTTTGGCACTTAAGTCTCTGAGCATTCTTTTGGGATTCTGGTAAACCATTTGTCCCTTTTTAAAAAATGCTGCTGCTTTTGTTTAATGCTTGCCCTGCTTTGCGGTCGATCATTTCACCCCTTTTAATCCATTTTTGCCACTTTGGGTTAAACAGTTCACACAACTTCTGGTTCACCATTTCACATTTCGGAACTTTTATTCCCACCATTACTTTGGGCTTCTGGTTCATCATTTCACGCTGTTTTACAAATCTTTGCCGCTTCACTTTTAATCCACAAACCGGGGCTCGCTTTCGGGTGGGGGGGGGGGGGGTAGCGGGTTTGGGCCGGGCACTCCACATCCCGGTGTGCGACCGGGTTCGTTCTGGTACCGCTCGGTGCCCCTCGTCCTGCTCTTGCCGCGGAAGCAAACCAGACGACCGTCGGTCTCACGCCCGAGGGGAGAGGAGGCGGAAAGCGGTTTGCAGCCTTTCGCTGTACCTCCGGCGGGCAGCGCCGCACCTCCGAGTGCTCGGTACCGTTCGCTGCGCCTCGTCCGGCCGCACGCAGCGAGCCAAACCCGGAGGAAATCGGCCTGTGCCTTCTCGAGATATGGGCCTCCGGGTGGGACGGACAAACCGGGGCCCCGAGCTCGCTTTCGGCGGCCCGGCACTCGACTTCCCGGTGTCCGAACGTGATCCTTCCGGTACCCTTCGGTGCCCCTTGCCCGACTCCAGCTCCCGTGCTGAAGCGGAGTCGGTCGGCCTGACGGCCGCCGAGTTAGCCAGCGGAAAGCGGTGCGCAGCCTTTCGCTTGCAGCTCCGGCGGGCAGCGCCGCACCTCCGGCTGCTCAGTGCCGTCCGCTGCTCCCCTTCCGGCTGCACGCAGCGAACCATACCCGGAGGAAATCGGCCTCGGCCTTCCGGAGATATGGGCCTGCGAGTGGGACCAATAAATCGGTGCACATTTCCGGCTCGGTTTCCGGCCTCGGCACTATCAGTTCACGCCGTCCGACCGACGTCGTTCTGGCACGGTTCCGTTGCTCCTTGATCCGGTCCAGCCACGGTAATCAGCCGAAGATGGTGGGGGGGGGGGACACATTGCCCGCCGAGTTAGCCGGAGGAAATCGGCCTCGGACTTCCTCAGATATCAGCCTCCGGGTGGGACAGACAAACCGGGGACCCGAGCACGCTTTCGGCGGCCCGCTGGTCGACTTCCCGGTGTGCGACCGGGTTCGTTCCGGTACCGTTCGCTGCCCCTCGTCCTGCTCTAGCCGCGGAAACAAACCCGACGACCGTCGGTCTCACGCCCGCGGAGGGAGGTGGCGGAAAGTGGTTTGCAGCCTTTCGCTGTACCTCCGGCGGGCAGCGCCCGACCTCCGAGTGCTCGGTACCGTCCGCTGCGCCTGGTCCTGCCGCACACAACGAGCCATACCCGGTGGAAATCGGCCTGTGCCTTCCAGAGATATGGGCCTCCGGGTGGGACGGACAAACCGGGGCCCCGTGCTCGCTTTCGGCGGCCCGCTAGTCGACTTCCCGGTGTGCGACCGGGTTCGTTCCGGTACCGTTCGCTGCCCCTCGTCCTGCTCTAGCCGCGGAAACAAACCCGACGACCGTCGGTCTCACGCCCGCGGAGGGAGGCGGCGGAAAGTGGTTTGCAGCCTTTCGCTGTACCTCCGGCGGGCAGCGCCCGACCTCCGAGTGCTCGGTACCGTCCGCTGCGCCTGGTCCGGCCGCACACAACGAGCCATACCCGGTGGAAATCGGCCTGTGCCTTCCGGAGATATGGGCCTCCGGGTGGGACGGACAAACCGGGGCCCCGAGCTCGCTTTCGGCGGCCCGCTAGTCGACTTCCCGGTGTGCGAACGTCATCCTTCCGGTACTCAACCGTGCCCCTTGCCCCACTCTAGCTCCGGCGGTAAAGCGGAGTCGGTCGGTCTCACGGACGCCGAGTTAGCAGGCGGAAAGCGGTGCGCAGCCTTTCGCTGTCACTCCGGCGGGCAGCATCGCACCTCCCAGTGCTCGGTACCGTCCGCTGCGCCTGGTCCGGCCGCACACAACGAGCCATACCCGGAGGAAATCGGCCTGTGCCTTCCGGAGATATGGGCCTCCGGGTGGGACGGACAAACCGGGGCCCCGAGCGGTGGCACCCTGCTCGCTTTCAGCGGCCCGTCACTCGACTTCCCGGTATGCGAACGTGATCGTTCCGGTACCCTTCGGTGCCCCTTGCCCCACTCTAGCTCCGGTGCTAAAGCGGAGTCGGTCGGTCTCACGGACGCCGAGTTACCAGGCGGAAAGCGGTGCGCAGCCTTTCGCTGTCACTCCGGCGGGCAGCACCGCATCTCCGAGTGCTCGGTACCGTACGCTGCGCCGCCTCCTGCCGCACGCAACGAGCCATACCCGGAGGAAATCGGCCTCGGCGTTCCGGAGTTATCCGCCTCCGAGTGGGCCTGACCAAGCGGGGTGAACTGGAAATCATTAACCAACGTACTTCCAGGTTTTCACCCGCAGAGGGCAGCACTCTCTTCTCCGTTTTAAACTGGGCCGACCCGGCTCCGTTTCGAGACCCGGCACTCGACTTCCCGGTGTGCGACCGGGTTCGTTCCAGTACCGTTCGCTGCCCCTCGTCCTGCTCGAGCCGGGGAACCAAACCCGACGACCGTCGGTCTCACGCCCGCGGAGGGAGGCGGCGGAAAGTGGTTTGCAGCCTTTCGCTGTACCTCCGGCGGACAGCGCCCGACCTCCGAGTGCTCGGTACCGTCCGCTGCGCCTGGTCCGGCCGCACACAACGAGCCATACCCGGTGGAAATCGGCCTGTGCCTTCCGGAGATATGGGCCTCCGGGTGGGACGGACAAACCGGGGCACCGAGCTCGCTTTCAGCGGCCCGGCACTCGACTTCCCGGTGTGCGAACGTCATCCTTCCGGTACTCAACCGTGCCCCTTGCCCCACTCTAGCTCCGGCGGTAAAGCGAAGTCGGTCGGTCTCACGGACGCCGAGTTAGCAGGCGGAAAGCGGTGCGCAGCCTTTCGCTGTCACTCCGGCGGGCTGCACCGCATCTCCGAGTGCTCGGTACCGTACGCTGCGCCGCCTCCTGCCGCACGCAACGAGCCATACCCGGAGGAAATCGGCCTCGGCGTTCCGGAGTTATCCGCCTCCGAGTGGGCCTGACCAAGCGGGGTGAACTGGAAATCATTAACCAACGTACTTCCAGGTTTTCACCCGCAGAGGGCAGCACTCTATTCTCCGTTTTAAATTGGGCCGACCCGGCTCCGTTTCGAGACCCGGCACTCGACTTCCCGGTGTGCGAACGTGATCGTTCCGGTACCCAACCGTGCCCCTTGCCCCACTCTAGCTCCGGCGGTAAAGCGAAGTCGGTCGGTCTCACGGACGCCGAGTTAGCAGGCGGAAAGCGGTGCGCAGCCTTTCGCTGTCACTCCGGCAGGCAGCATCGCACCTCCCAGTGCTCGGTACCGTACGCTGCGCCGCCTCCTGCCGCACGCAACGAGCCATACCCGGAGGAAATCGGCCTCGGCCTTCCTGAGATATCAGCCTCCGAGTGGGCCCGACGAGTCGGTGGCACCCTGCTCGCTTTCAGCGGCCCGGCACTCGACTTCCCGGTGTGCGAACGTCATCCTTCCGGTACTCAACCGTGCCCCTTGCCCCACTCTAGCTCCGGCGGTAAAGCGGAGTCGGTCGGTCTCACGGACGCCGAGTTAGCAGGCGGAAAGCGGTGCGCAGCCTTTCGCTGTCACTCCGGCGGGCAGCATCGCACCTCCCAGTGCTCGGTACCGTCCGCTGCGCCTGGTCCGGCCGCACACAACGAGCCATACCCGGTGGACATCGGCCTGTGCCTTCCGGAGATATGGGCCTCCGGGTGGGACGGACAAACCGGGGCCCCGAGCGGTGGCACCCTGCTCGCTTTCAGCGGCCCGGCACTCGACTTCCCGGTGTGCGAACGTCATCGTTCCGGTACCCGACGGTGCCCCTTGCCCGACTCTAGCTCCGGTGCTAAAGCGGAGTCGGTCGGTCTCACGGACGCCGAGTTACCAGGCGGAAAGCGGTGCGCAGCCTTTCGCTGTCACTCCGGCGGGCAGCACCGCACCTCCGAGTGCTCGGTACCGTACGCTGCGCCGCCTCCTGCCGCACGCAACGAGCCATACCCGGAGGAAATCGGCCTCGGCGTTCCGGAGTTATCCGCCTCTGAGTGGGCCTGACCAAGCGGGGTGAACTGGAAATCATTAACCAACGTACTTCCAGGTTTTCACCCGCAGAGGGCAGCACTCTATTCTCCGTTTTAAACTGGGCCGACCCGGCTCCGTTTCGAGACCCGGCACTCGACTTCCCGGTGTGCGACCGGGTTCGTTCCGGTACCGTTCGCTGCCCCTCGTCCTGCTCTAGCCGCGGAAACAAACCCGACGACCGTCGGTCTCACGCCCGCGGAGGGAGGCGGCGGAAAGTGGTTTGCAGCCTTTCGCTGTACCTCCGGCGGGCAGCGCCCGACCTCCGAGTGCTCGGTACCGTCCGCTGCGCCTGGTCCGGCCGCACACAACGAGCCATACCCGGAGGAAATCGGCCTGTGCCTTCCGGAGATATGGGCCTCCGGGTGGGACGGACAAACCGGGGCCCCGAGCGGTGGCACCCTGCTCGCTTTCAGCGGCCCGGCACTCGACTTCCCGGTATGCGAACGTGATCGTTCCGGTACCCAAACGTGCCCCTTGCCCCACTCTAGCTCCGGCGCTAAAGCGGAGTCGGTCGGTCTCACGGACGCCGAGTTACCAGGCGGAAAGCGGTGCGCAGCTTTTCGCTGTCACTCCGGCGGGCAGCACCGCACCTCCGAGTGCTCGGTACCGTACGCTGCGCCTCCTCCTACTCCACGCAACGAGCCACACCCGGAGGAAATCGGCCTCGGCCTTCCTGAGATATCAGCCTCCGAGTGGGCCCGACGAGTCGGTGGCACCCTGCTCGCTTTCAGCGGCCCGGCACTCGACTTCCCCGTGTGCGAACGTCATCCTTCCGGTACTCAACCGTGCCCCTTGCCCCACTCTAGCTCCGGCGGTAAAGCGAAGTCGGTCGGTCTCACGGACGCCGAGTTAGCAGGCGGAAAGCGGTGCGCAGCCTTTCGCTGTACCTCCGGCGGGCAGCATCGCACCTCCCAGTGCTCGGTACCGTACGCTGCGCCTCCTCCTGCCGCACGCAACGAGCCATACCCGGAGGAAATCGGCCTCGGCCTTCCTGAGATATCAGCCTCCAAACGGGCGTCACAAATCAGGGCACATGGTCAGCTGCAAAGCAGCGTCATTACAACCTCTCACT
>NW_027139568.1:147500-152006 GCF_035084215.1 Heptranchias perlo
ACACGCTTGGGTGGTTAAGCTACAGTGACCCTTTCTAGCCGCCTTCGTCGTGTCTGCTGGGCACACATGGCCTTCCCCCCCCTGCCCGTGACAGGGGAGAGGTTGGTGTGCCAGGTCCGACTGGAGTTTGCAAACCATAGCGTTCAAGATACATGCACACACTCAGCCCTCCAGCTCTAAAAGGGTGACGTGTTTTGGTGCTCAGTTGCTAGAGAAATCTCGTGTTCAGCTACCAGAACGGGACTTGCTGTGCACATTCCCGCTCCACTCGAGACGGCAGACACCCAGGCTCTGGAGCTTGAATCGGACCTCTGTTAGACAACACAGGTGGACTTCTCGGCCTCACAAGAGAGCAATACGCCAGCGGGTGAACAGGAGAGTCGTGCCGACAAAACCCACTGACTTTTAAAACTGTCCGTCTGCCACTTGGGACAGAGAGAGGAACCTGACGAGCCTGAACACCAGCCTTGGCTGGACCGCTCGGGCCCTCCCATGTCGGACGCGAGTCGCCAAATCGATCGGAAGAGAGTACCGATTCCTCTCAAAAAGTCTGCGTGCCCGTTATTATAAAAGCAGCCCACCGGCCGCGGTGCCTTGCCCACAAACACACTTGGTGTCTGGGGTGATTCAGAGCCGCCGCGGCTCGAAAGTGTCAACCTGTTTTAAAAGTCATCGCTATGCCGGCACAGGTGACTTTCAAGTTAAAGAGTTCTCTTTATTGGCTTTCAAAAAAATCTGCAAAGTGTCACAGAGATTTTGAGAAACTCTTTTTTTTCTTTATATTATTATAATATAATATAATGTGTATATGTTTTCGAAAAGCATCCACCAGCAATCCATGGTGAGCCTCTCTCTGCTGGCAAGCTCCTCCTGCCTGAGCCCGACGCTGTCGAGGCTCAACACGATTTCAGACTGACAAAGAGTTCGAAAATTGCCGCCTGATGTAGCTTTAAATGCTGACAGGTGACTTCCGAGTGCTCTTGTAAAGGTCTCCGCTTTGAAATTGAGAGCCTTTTGCCAAGTGTCACTTTTTCAGGCACTCTTAAAGTGCACCTGGGCTGTCAGAGAAAGCTCTGAAAATCGTGTTCTCGAAAATCTCCGGGTACCCGACCAATCCCTAGGTGCCCGAATGACAAGTGTCAATTCGGCAGGACGGCCTCCCACCTCCGGCCGCAGATGCGTCACTAAATCCCCGCAACGGGGGCTTTCTCATTTCGGCATAGGGGCTTCCGCGGCCAACTCATTAACCTGTGCTCGGACTTTTTGTGCCACAAGTGCAAGGGACCGTTTGCCGGCAGCTACTCGCACCCCCCCGCCCAGGGGGGGAATCCTCTGACCGGAGATCCGAAACGCCGGCCGAATCCATCCCCGTCGGACTTCCGAAGGGGTTCCCTCGACCGACTGACTTCCGAACTCCTTTCTGGGCTTAAACGGGTGGAATTCGGACCCTCTCGCAAGGGAGCCGAAGCCCGCCAGCCCCGGGAGGCCTCGGGGCCGCCGTTTTCAAGCCCGACCAAAAAACCCGAAAAATGGGGAAAAATGGGAAAAATTCCCACTCCCAAAAGGCTTAAAAGTCGGTTGGGCGGCAGCCCGGGTCGGTCTCTGCAGACCTGGAGGCGCTAGACACAAGTCTGGTAAACAGGCTAAGTCTCGACATGCCACCTCTTACTATCCTGCAGGTACCCCGCCAATCCCCCCGGAACCGGCTGGCAATTGGCGAATCAGCGGGACGAATTTGAATTCGTGACCGACTCTCTGACACCGAATCGCCGCAAACGCGTTTCGATTTTTCGGCTTCGGTACCTCCCATCAGACTTTGACTGGCCATATCTCCGGACTCACGTGTCGCAGCCGGGACCTTCAGGTACCGTTCGACGCGTCTAACCCTGCCCCGTCGAATGGCGCCCCTCGCGGTGTGGTCCGATTTCCGCATTTTGGTCAGATTTGCCTCCAAATTTTTCAGATTGAGTTGACGAATGCCCCCTACGGGGTAACCTCTTGCCCTTTCGGACATGGTCCCTGTGACTTAATTTCCGCCTTTTGCTCAATCGTTTCCCCATTTATAATTAATTTTAAAAATCGGGTTACTCAGTTCTGGTTTACCAGTTCCCTCTTCGGACTTAGTTTTTGGTTAATCATTTCCGGTTCACCAGTTCCCGTTTTGGACTTAGTCTCTGCGGGCCGTTTCTCATCTTTTGGTTCATCAGTTCCCCTCTTTTAATAATTTTTTGGCTGCTTTCGTTTGATCATTTCCCTGCCTTCTGGGTGACTTTTGCCCCTTAGGACTTCATCGCCGCACATTATTTTCGACTTCTGGTTGATCATTTCACCCCTTTTAATCATTTTTGCAACTTTTGGTTAACCATTTCACCCAGCTTCTGGTTAACCATTTCCCCTTTGGGACTTAGTCTCTGAGCATTCTTTTGGGATTCTGGTTAATCATTTGCCAATTTTTAAAAAATGTTGCCGCTTTTGTTTAATGCTTTCTGGTCAACCTTTCCCTCTTTCAGACTTCACCGCGGCACATTGCTTTAGCCTCCTGGTTAATCATTTCACCCCTTTTAATCATTTTTGCAACTTTTGGTTAACCATTTCCCCCAGCTTCTGGTTAACCATTTCCCCTTTGGGACTTGGTCTCTGAGCATTCTTTTGGGATTCTGGTTAATCATTTGCCAATTTTTTAAAAATGTTGCCACTTTTGTTTAATGCTTTCTGGTCAACCTTTCCCTCTTTCAGACTTCACCGCGGCACATTGCTCCAGCCTCCTGGTTAATCATTTCACCCCTTTTAATCATTTTTGCAACTTTTGGTTAACCATTTCCCCCAGCTTCTGGTTAACCATTTCCCCTTTGGGACTTAGTCTCTGAGCATTCTTTTGGGATTCTGGTTAATCATTTGCCAATTTTTTAAAAATGTTGCCACTTTTGTTTAATGCTTTCTGGTCAACCTTTCCCTCTTTCAGACTTCACCGCGGCACATTGCTTTAGCCTCCTGGTTAATCATTTCACCCCTTTTAATCATTTTTGCAACTTTTGGTTAACCATTTCCCCCAGCTTCTGGTTAACCATTTCCCCTTTGGGACTTAGTCTCTGAGCATTCTTTTGGGATTCTGGTTAATCATTTGCCAATTTTTAAAAAATGTTGCCACTTTTGTTTAATGCTTTCTGGTCAACCTTTCCCTCTTTCAGACTTCACCGCGGCACATTGCTTCAGCCTCCTGGTTAATCATTTCACCCCTTTTAATCATTTTTGCAACTTTTGGTTAACCATTTCCCCCAGCTTCTGGTTAACCATTTCCCCTTTGGGACTTAGTCTCTGAGCATTCTTTTGGGATTCTGGTTAATCATTTGCCAATTTTTAAAAAATGTTGCCGCTTTTGTTTAATGCTTTCTGGTCAACCTTTCCCTCTTTCAGACTTCACCGCGGCACATTGCTTTAGCCTCCTGGTTAATCATTTCACCCCTTTTAATCATTTTTGCAACTTTTGGTTAACCATTTCCCCCAGCTTCTGGTTAACCATTTCCCCTTTGGGACTTAGTCTCTGAGCATTCTTTTGGGATTCTGGTTAATCATTTGCCAATTTTTTAAAAATGTTGCCACTTTTGTTTAATGCTTTCTGGTCAACCTTTCCCTCTTTCAGACTTCACCGCGGCACATTGCTTCAGCCTCCTGGTTAATCATTTCACCCCTTTTAATCATTTTTGCAACTTTTGGTTAACCATTTCCCCCAGCTTCTGGTTAACCATTTCCCCTTTGGGACTTAGTCTCTGAGCATTCTTTTGGGATTCTGGTTAATCATTTGCCAATTTTTAAAAAATGTTGCCGCTTTTGTTTAATGCTTTCTGGTCAACCTTTCCCTCTTTCAGACTTCACCGCGGCACATTGCTTTAGCCTCCTGGTTAATCATTTCACCCCTTTTAATCATTTTTGCAACTTTTGGTTAACCATTTCCCCCAGCTTCTGGTTAACCATTTCCCCTTTGGGACTTGGTCTCTGAGCATTCTTTTGGGATTCTGGTTAATCATTTGCCAATTTTTTAAAAATGTTGCCACTTTTGTTTAATGCTTTCTGGTCAACCTTTCCCTCTTTCAGACTTCACCGCGGCACATTGCTTCAGCCTCCTGGTTAATCATTTCACCCCTTTTAATCATTTTTGCAACTTTTGGTTAACCATTTCCCCCAGCTTCTGGTTAACCATTTCCCCTTTGGGACTTAGTCTCTGAGCATTCTTTTGGGATTCTGGTTAATCATTTGCCAATTTTTAAAAAATGTTGCCACTTTTGTTTAATGCTTTCTGGTCAACCTTTCCCTCTTTCAGACTTCACCGCGGCACATTGCTCCAGCCTCCTGGTTAATCATTTCACCCCTTTTAATCATTTTTGCAACTTTTGGTTAACCATTTCCCCCAGCTTCTGGTTAACCATTTCCCCTTTGGGACTTAGTCTCTGAGCATTCTTTTGGGATTCTGGTTAATCATTTGCCAATTTTTTAAAAATGTTGCCACTT